>NC_061520.1:19177500-19435000 GCF_022379125.1 Scophthalmus maximus
TTGCTAGCAGACCTCCGACTGCCCGTGTGACCCTGTCTGAGCTTTGGGGTTTGGGAAATTTGTAACTGAAAACTGGAAAAAAAAAATAAAACAAATAAGATTCATCAACACGACTATTCTAACGACAATGCTGTCCATGGGCACTTTGCAGTCATGATGTGCTGACATGAGATACCAGGATGTTTATGGTATTTACTGTTACTGTGTTACACAGTGTCCGCTACTCCAAGTAGTAAAGCCGATGTGACGATGTGTGGATTATAAAAATGATCCTGTCTTTAGGTCACTCATAAGTAAAAGCACGTGAATGAAAAAAAGAACATGACACTTCTGATTGGCCCCGCAGCCAACATATGTATTAACCCCCAGAAACCGTTCGTGTCATTTCTGGTGTGATGTCAGATCCTATTCCAACACATTTCATTTCCCCTTTCTTGTTCTTGTCCACAACTTAAAACCCCATAAGACTATGGGGTTTTAAGCGCACCTATCATGTGTGGGTTTCAGTCTTTCGGTTGGCTTTTAATCTGAAGTCTAGATCATGGTCTGATCATAACACAAGTAGAGTTGACTGTGTTGTCTTAAGAGTTTAACATTCTGAAAATGCCCAACCATTAATCTGTCACCTATCTTATAGGCACATGTTGAAAAGATCACGTCACCTCCATTTAAGCCTTTAAGGCAGCTAGTCAGCCCCATTTAAACCAATGAGTATGTAAACAACACAAGTCCTTTAACTGCTGCCATGTTGCCTTGATCTGTTTAGGTAATAGTGTAAGTATAGTCTTATTTACTGCCTGATTTGGTATCAATATTATTCCAACATGGGATTGTACATTATTGACCATGTCAAGGTGTCTGGCTTAGTTTGCGGTAGTGTCATTGATCAATTAACTGATTTCAATTGTTCTCATAGGCACAAAAACAAAATCGCAGGCAGGCATTAGGACTGGGTTAGGAGAACATTTGGCGCAGCAACCACCCACCCAAATCTCTCTGCAAACAGATAATTAGAACAGACGTTTCCTTCAAACACAGCCCACCTGTTATAGATTTTCCATAAGCCCCCCTTATGGGGGCATGATTTTTTTTGGGAAGGAGACACGCAGTCCATGACGGGAGGAGAGTGGGGGTGAGGGGGTTTATGCCAGAGAGAGAGAGAGAGTGGGAGAGCCGGTCGCATCAGAGTAATCCAGACGAAACATCAAAAGTGTTTCAGACACAGCTGAAATGTGAAAAGTGCCCCCGTTACTTTCCAGGCATCTCCCATTGAGGCCACCCCTGCCCCCCTCGGCTCTGATCAGCCAGCCAAGGCCCTGCCCAGACATGCAGAGCCAGATGTGGCTCCAGCCAGACCCTCCGCTGGCAGCTGACATCTGTATACACAGCATGGTAAGAGGAAAAAAAGAACTTCACTGAAACTCGATCCACCCGCTCACTGGGCCACCTTAGTGGGGAAAGGAAAGGGCTTGACCGATTTCTGCTGACTTGAAAATGGCAGGGGACCCGCTTTTGGACGGGTCCTTCATGCTCCAGATGAGCGGTGTCATTATATAGCGGAGAGCCCTGGTGATTTGCATGATCCTCAAAAGCCATGGCCAGGTTCATGCTACATAGATGTAGTCTCAGTATGACCTGACTGTTGCTCCTGATATGAATCATGGCTGCGTGTACAGTTGAAAGGTAGCTGAGGCTGTTCAATTCAAGGCGAAGGACAAAACTCAAATCAGCTCCACCAACGCCTGATTGCTTTTACTGGAGGAAGCCCCTTTAATGGAATTGTCTTTGGTTCCTGAGGAGCATTCACTAGTTACCTTCCCCTTCTTATATGCAAAGTATTATCATTTACAAGTTTTGACAAAGTCCACACAGGATAAAGATGCCGTTTCACTCTACATTGCCATTTCCACCATTTCAGCCATGCCAACACTATAGTCCGGACTGAAGTATCTACTGTAGGACAGATTCCCATTACATTTTGTAGAGACATGCGTGGTCCAAAGATGATGAAACCTACGAACTCTGGGGATCCCCAACGTTTTTTTTTAAATTATTATCTAATGAATAGACGGATGGACTGGCAAAATATTTTTGCATCGACATTCATGGTTCGCTGGGGATGGATTTCGGTTACTTCAATGACCACCTGGCATTCTCTCTAGCATGAGGAGAAACATGTCAACCATGAGGTTGACTTTTTCTTCCTACCACCATCATCATGTCAAAATGCCCATTTGTCCAGCCTTCGCTTTTTAGATATTTATGATTGTAGGCAATTAATGGTGTTGACTATATCATAACTATGGGTAGCACTGGTAATAATTTCAATGTATGGCTTGTACAGCAATAAAACTTTATCGACACACACATGTAAGATATTCTTTTCAATAAGCACACTGGGCAATGGCGGCTACAATTACCCTCTCAACACAAAGCAACAGTCTAAGTAACAAAGCAGAAAACAGTCATACGCCAGTGTGCCAGCCTGTTTTACACCACGCCAAGTCAGATTTGGCAGTGTCGCCATGTTTGGCTGGGCATTGAGAGTTTTATCAATGCAGAATAAACAAACAGTCTGGCACACAAGGTAACAAATAACTTTTTTTTATCCCACCTCCTCTCTTCCGCAGTCTTTTTAACATCAAGTGGCACATTTCCAGGCAGAAGCTATGATTAGAAACCACAACCGTCTTCAGTGGGCTGTTTATTGTTAAATTTAGTTTCTCCAAAGTGGGACATAGTAAAGAAAGTAGGCTTTAAAGTCAAGTGTATTTGTGCCGTTCAAACATAACCTACTTCAAACTAATTTTAGCTGCGAGACACGCGGGTTGTCCTAAGTCATGTCCTAAGTAACTGACTCTTAAGTGAGCACTCCATCCATGGCTCTAGTTAATCAGATAATAAGGGCTAATCACCATCTAATTGATTCAAGCATCAGCAGCAACATACACTCAACGTTTTCATCACCGCTGATCAGAGCTTAACCATATGTCATAATGATTAGGGGGCGGTCAGAGGAGACAGAGAGGGCTCCATCTCACCATGGACCATTTAGTAGGAATCAGATTTTCTGACCAGCTTATTTAGTGCAGGTGATTTTATTTTGTATTTTTTTTTAATGTAAATGGCAAGGATATTTTCCTTCCTGGGTGAAGTGTAGGAGTTTTTAAATTTAAACAGTCGACAAAAACAATATATTTGATTAAGGGGGAGTGAGACCCCAACCATACTGGAGAGACCATGTCCATTGTGTCGCACACACTAACCCCCTATGTTCATTTACTCGATGTGGCTTGCATCACAGCAGTGGCCAGACTCTGTATCCATAGCAACAGCTGCTCAATGAGTACTGACTGTGGTGAAGGTGTTGATGGCTGCGGCCGGGAATATTCTACTGCCCCCCTCTGGACTAACAGCGCATTACAAAAACAAAGCTCTTGCTATCAGAATTAGACAATGAGCAACACAATACAATGCGATGGGTTAAGACCTGTGGGACTCTACATGTATACTTCTACACCACTTATAATACACCAATGCAAAGATAAGAGTGACTGAAGTACCACACATACAGAAAACAGTTCAAAGTCATTTCAAAGGATTTAAAGTAAGTCTGAGCAATAACACGTCATAGTTTTTAATGTTGCTGTGGTTCTCAAACTGGGGGGGGGGGCAGCCCCCCTTCAGGGGGCATAGAGCCACTGCAAGGGGGCGTGGATCATCTGAGAAAAATGTGGAGTGGAACGGAGTTAAATTAATATGAATTATCCAGGGAAAATAAACCAATAAGAGTTTGCTGATGCTGACATCACACTGACTACTACAATTCAACGTGGATCCTTCTTTATTGACTGCTCCCCCAATCATTGTTGTGGTTTATAAAAACTTGGGGCGTGAGCGGGAGGCTGTTTCAAAGCGACAAGATGCACATACAAGCTTCACAAAGTAAAACACGGTAAAGTTAGTGTGAGTATTTTTACATGCATTATATTAAATTATTGCTTGTCCGCAAGGTTGAGGGGTGAAAAGTTCAGCATTCTGAGATTGAGTTGAGCCATGTGGTTTCACGTGACGGTTTCTTGCTGCATGTGAGGGAGAATTCCTGATCATGCTCAAGCCACCAGTTACACAAATCTGTTTGAAACTGTAATGTGGATACTGCAGAGCTCAAACACACATTTGTGCTAATACTCATGTGAATGAGAGCATTTCCTACCAGCGTCTTGTGGCGGGGACTATCGGCTTTCCAATCAATGCTCGTGTTAGACGGCGAAGCTCTAAATTGAGGAGGAAATGCAGTCAGACACTGAAATAATGTGAGGGAATATGGATTTCATGGCACGAAGAAAAACCTCCTGCTTCCTCGGAGGAAACCGCCAGCGATGCCCGTTTCCCAAAGCAAACAATACAACTTCAAGGCCTACTATGAAACATAGCCTCTCCTCGTCATATCACCAACAGCGCATGATCAAATAGGAATCAGAAATTATCATTTGCCAAAAAGGAAGAAAAAACACATTAAGAAAAGTGGATAATGTATAAGTTTTAATTCCAAAGAACTCAAATTAAGCTTTACGGGCGATGTTATTCACTGTGGTTCAATTAGCACTTGAGGCTGTGGTAAAGGACGCAGCACAGAACCTGGTGAAGCCGAGCCAGCACAGCATCGGAACACACACAAAAAAAAACCTCATTCTTATCTTTTGACATCTGCTCCTTATTGAGTCGAGATAGAAAAACCAGCAGATCCAACGCAGTCGGGGTTAAATCTCTGACGAGTTTTCAATCCCGCCTGTACGGCTGCGTGTCCTGGAGCCGCCGCTTGCCTGTTTACTATGTTCCAGATTGCTTTCATTGATCGTCGTCCTCCACGAGGGGGAGAGAAATCCTCAGAGGATTCATTTCAGCTTGCAGAGCAGCAAAGGGGGCTGCAGTGGAGGTGTCCATCTCACTGCTGCAAACAGTGGATTGAGAGGAGCACATTCATGTGACTTTTAATGGGACTGTGTGTGTGTGTGTGTGTGTGTGCGCGCACACATGTATTTCTCTGTTTAGAGGAGTATTTCCACAACACGAGCACTTGCCTACTGTAACGAACATCAGCACGTGTTGTCCAAGGACTGGAAAACCATAAACAATAATACTGAGCCGGCATCATGATTTACGTGGGCACTAAAAACACTGCACTACTGTACTGCATTATTAATATTCTTGTGATGACACCTGTGTACGAGCCTCTACGATTGAGGCTCCCCCCTGAGAGGCCGCTGAATGAGAGGATCCATCATCCGCTGACACACGGGATGGCCTCGCATTTACTCCCAACCGGTTTTATAGAACGGCAGATGTGACAAGTTCAGTGACAACATCTTCCCAGAACATTTGGAAAAATAAATTGAACTGCCATTAACACAAACCAGCATATTAGAGGTTTCCTCGATGCGAACTTTCTCCCAGGCCGGGATTTGCCCCAGCTAATGACGTGATTATTGACTGACTGATGCTTGAGCCAGTCGGACTCAAGTATTTTGTTAGTAATTACCTCTCCATCATGGCCTCTCCTCATTGACAGGCGGTATTTTAAAACCAATGGGAGTATTAGTCTCCTCTGACAGGCCAGCCAATTGGCTCTGAGATTTAAAGCAAGGTCCCCCCTTCGGCTAAGAACCAGAACCAGAGAAAAGAGAAAGATCAACAGAAAAGTGGAGGGTGACAAAAGATAAAGGAAAGACTCCTTATAGGCTCATATGGGCAGAAAGTGATGTGTTTACAGTCAGTGTGTGTGTGTGTGTGTGTGTGTACAGGGAAGACATCCTGACTGATAAGGAGATCCTGGGACACTTCAAGCCGAGACGTTCACACACTTGAACTGTCGTTTCGAAAAATCGCTTTTCATGTTCAATAGGAAAAAGGGGAAAGCCAGTCTTCAAAAAATAAGCAGCGAGGCAGCTTTCTTTGGTAAATCTGATCAGAAAAATAGAGAAATTCTCAACTTGAATGATCCACGGAAAGTACAGAATAATCTAAAGAACATGAAGAGTGAGCTATGAATGCAGCCAAGCGCTCCTGCTGTCTTCCATGAAAAGTGATTAATGTCCACCTATAATTTTAATTTCAAAAAAAACAAAACATATCAATTATTTCAAATTGTAGCTTGTCTTAAATATGTATTGAGTGAATATTTCAAAGAGCAAGCAAAAATACAAGACGAATGAAAAGCTACTGATTTATTAAATATACTCACTTAAGCAACAGAAAATTATTTTTAACGACAACAAACCATTCTCATCATAAAGGGCTATCCCACCGATTTATATCGGTTAAGTTTAAGGGACTTGCAGAGTTTGTAAAACAAACATTGTGATGGATATTAGACACGTCCACATTCTACTTTTCAAGCAAACTGCAGCGATCGTGACACTTTATGACATGAACAGTCAGTCGACCCTAACAATCCACAGACTGATTGCCTACTAGATGGCCCTGCTGATTGGCCAAATTATATCATGTGTCTCGCATCGCGTGTGACGTACATAAAAAAAATTATTCAATGTGAGCTGGCAGCGTGGCAAGTGAGGAGCTAGTGTCCAAAATAAAAATCTCAGCAGTTTGGTGGTGTGAGAAATTTCTATCTAAAGTTCTAAAGTATCTGAAGTTAAATCTAGTATCTAAAGTTATCTGTGGACTTTGTCGGGCGACGTAAGACGCCTCCGGGGGAAATTTGACGAACCTTAAAAGGAAGCCCCCTAAGGAACAGGCCAGGAGTGTTTCACTCAGGTTGGTACAACCACACTGACCTGCATGTCATTAGGAAAGCATAAACTGTTGTTACTGACTGAAGGGTTTCAGCAGTCGGTGAATTACACAATAAAAGCAGAAAACGATGGAAAGTGGCAGTGACATTCAGTAGTTGAATATATGGTGTCGGTCAAAAATGTGGACAATGTGAGATTCAAGATTCCGATGCACAGAAACGATCAATGCCAATATTTTCAGTGTATCTTCGTCTTTTAGTCCATGGGCTGCTTTGACACTCAAATTCTCAACAGTACTTTTCAAAACTGGAAAGACAGATCGCAACACAGCTTATGTGTTAAAAAGATTGTGGTATGATTATCTGTCTCTGGTCTTATTTACTAGAAACTTTGAAAAGCTCCTCCAGAGCCACAAAAGACACACAGTAAGTGTTGTTGCAGGCTGAGACCAGTTGAAGGATATCCATGAGTACAATTTGTGAAATTCCACTTCAACATAACATGATTTATCAATATAAATGTAATGACCTGATTTTAAAAAGGAGCTTTTCTGTCATTAGACACCATCGGACAAAGGCACAGGTGCCATCCAAGGAAACTCGACAAGCCAATCCAGTGTAAAGCAGGAAAACAAAGAATGTCGCTCAGACCAAAAAAGAAGCAAAGAGCAGCAAATCACTTCAAGGGCTACAAATAAAAGCTAAAGACGATTCAAAGCGTATGACTGAGCTGGAAATGTTCCAGTTTATTAGGCCTCTTCAGCGGTGAGATATATTACCATAATATTCTGGCCTGTCTCTTCCCCCATTCTATTTCCCAGCGAGACAAACGGGCCGGTGCTGGGGCATAATCAGAGGCAGTGTGCTAAGTCACCGCAGGGCCACAGTGGGTGAACGCCGTGCTGACAGACCAACCACTGGTCATGGGTGAGGGGGGGGGGGGTCTAACATAAACAACAGGAGGACAAATGGAGAAATTAAAGCCAGCGGAGATGGAGACATTGAAAGCAAGAGGGTGTAAATAAAGATTCAAGAGGTGAAGCAAAGGGCAAAAGGCAGGAAAGACCTGAAAACAGGTCAAAGGTCATAAAGACGGAATGAGAGGTTAAGGAAAGAGAGAAGGCCAGTCGGCGTGGACGTGGACGTTCTTCTCCTCTGACTGTACACGCAGCTGCCGGGAGTCCGCGACTTCATCGCAGATTTCCTGGATTCTAATTGGCCACATGGGAGGAGACAGTTCTTCTCTATGATTAAGTAGCGGCTGCCAAGTCCGCCTCATCTCAGGGCCCAGGGCAAGCTCATTAAGTCCACCACCAGGGGGCACATGTCGCTCAGGATCATTAGTGTGGTGAGGGCCCTGTGTGTGCGCGCGCCCGTGTGCCTGTGCGTGTGTGTGTGTGTGCGTGTGTGCTCATGCTGATGCATTTTCTGTGGATTCTCCACGGATGCATCAGTTCAGTCTTCCGAGCTGATCCGAGCAGGCAGGGCGCCGCCCTCCGAGAGGAATAGAAACTTCATTTGAAAAGTTTTTCAAATGACACAAGAGTGTCCACCTCGACGTCACAGAGCCCGGTCCAGAGCCCCCCCAAACCCCCAACCCCGATGGCATCATCAAGGCTATTTTTCTTCAAAATGTTGAAAGCTCCCTCCCGAGCCAACAGAAGAAAAGACTGACTGAACTTCACGTGGGGGAAAAAGTGGCTAGAAACAGCATGAAAATTCATGTCAGCTCTGAAATGGCTAATATCAGTTGTGCTTGTTCAGCACAGGTTCTCTCTGCAGCCGACGACTTTACAGTATTTTCCACCTTTCTTTTGCTGCCCTCTCATTTCATCCCACCGTCTGCATTAATCTCCATCTCTTTCCCTCTCCCTCTCATCATTTTCTTTTTCGCCTACCTCTCTTCTCGTGCCATTCCTTTCTCAGCCCCCCTTTCCAACCTTGAATCCTTCTTTCCTTCCCTCAGCCACACGCTTTTGGAGCATCCACCTCCAGTCATCTCCATCCCGCCCATCTAATACAAGCATCCCTCCATCCGTCTCCGTTATGTGTCGAGGGGGCACGACTGACCCACTTTCCCGACCCCGTCACCCTCTCACACTGCTGACTCAAGACGCGCTCAAGATGTGTGCGAGCGCACAAAACAGGGACACGCAGACTCGCTCATCATGCGCATGAATGCGTTCGGCCACACATGCATACAAAAGGGGCACTCCAAACAAACCACATCTGCTCACTGATCTAATTTTAGAGACAGAACGAGAACAAACAGACACACACACGGACGCAAGAGATGAGCAAAAATAGAGACGGAGGAAGGAAAACACTGACACGTGCATCTCTTCCCGGTGTCTGACAGAACAACATTGCACACAATGTGTCATATACAACAAAATCTGAATGCATCCAAATTAAAAACGAGACTGACACAAACACTTAACAAGCGCTGTGTGTGTTTCAGGGTCGCGCGCTAACGGGGCGGCAGTCACCGCTGGTTACGTCCACGGTCGTTTCTGGGTCAGCATCAGGCAACGCTCATCCAGCACTGCATCCCTTAACAGCTGACTCCAGGACACACACGCACACACGGACAAACACACACACACACGGACACGGGGCAGATAAGTATGAGTGGTGCACTTGGTATAAACAAGGCATTTACTGAAAAATAGCAAAATAGTGTAAATGCATTAATGAGTTTATTCAAATATAAGGAGCCATCAGTTTAATTCCAAAGAAAATCCCACCACATCTCAACACAGTGAGATGCATTTGACCTATGAATAAGTTGCATGAACCGAGACACCCACAAGCCATATTGCAAGCAAACAAACACACGCACACACACACACACACACAAACACACACAATGAGCCTGGAAGCAGCTTGAGTGTCTACACAGATAGGATCTCATGCATCAATTAATCCACATTGTGTTTCTGTCTTTCTGACATTCAAGCCTCACAAATACATATGTCCTGATGAGGCTGTGTACCTGGTGTCTCATGTGCTATGTGCTGTCTGTGTGGAGGAGCACACATATTTAAATATGTGCTATAGTCACCTACAGTGTCCTAACACCAATGCCCAGTGAACCATGGGAACAACTGTGTGCGCGTGTGTGTGTGTGTGTGTGTGTGTGTGTGTGTGTGTGTGTGTGTGTGTGTGTGTGTGTGTGTGTGTGTGTGTGTGTGTGTGTGTGTGTGTGTGTGTGTATGTTACAGAGATTGAGAGGGCGATCATTTTGTGTCTAACTGGGTTGTTCAGACCACTCTGATAAAGTTGCGAACAAAAGTACACACACACACACACACACACACACACACACACACACACAGTATTACAACAGAGGCTCAGGCTGGAGTGGACCCATGTCCGAGGAAGAGGCCGCCAGTTCACAGTGTTAATCCACGAGGCGGTGACGACACAGTGACAGGCAGACACACCTCCCTCTGCTTCCACTGTGTCACAGCGTGACACAACGTCTGCTTCGTTGGTGTGACTGACACAGAATCATTACATAATCAAAAAATCTAATTCAAATTTGGCAGCTCTGTTTACGTTCTTCTTGCGAAAATTTATCAAATTATTGCTTAAAATTTTTGTGCGCAGTCCGCCAGTTTGAATATCAAAAATTCAAAATCAGACAGTGAAAGAGAGACAGAAAGATCTTGAGACGGACAGTGACAGACAGACAGATAGTGACAGGGAGACAGAGAGAAAGATCTTGAGACGGACAGTGACAGACAGACAGACAGACAGTGACAGAGAGACAGACAGAAAGATCTTGAGACAGACAGAGACAGACAGACAGACAGACAGACAGACAGACAGACCGAAAGACAGTGGGAGAGACCGACTGTGAGAGAGAGAGATATATGGTGAGACAGACGAGCGAGAGAGAGGCAGTGAGAGAGACAGACGGACAGACAGACAGTTGGAGATCAGCTGGCGAGGAAGCAGCAGCCAGTAATCACTGTCAGCAGCTCACTTTTTACTGATCATGTGCCTGAATGAAGCAAATGTGCACAAACTCACAAACAAGTGACTGAATCACCAGGTCTTGTGTCTGTTGTTATAAAAACACACACACACACATACACACACACACACACACACACACACAGATAAAACAAAGTTAAGAGCTCCATCCTTCACTGTGACAACTAATATTCAACACAACAAAGAGATAAACACAATGAATAAATGTTTTTCCCATCCACATGACAACAGAACCACTCCTCCATATACAGACATGTCAATTACATTTTTTGTTTGAGCGTGTGTGTGTGTGTGTGTGTGTGTGTGTGTGTGTGATAACCTCGCAGTCCCTGAGTCCCATCACACAGCATGTTCCGTTCAATAACACAAAGCGCAGTGAGCCGATGGAGACCAACTGGCTAACAGGCAAACTGTGTCCAAGCTCCATGTCTGGAGTTCGTGTCATTTCAATATAAAGGCAAATTGCTGTGGGCCAAAGGTGTCACAGGTGTTTCAGAACATCGCATGCCAACCAGTCTCCACTTCGGATGTGTCAAGTTCAGATGTGGAAAGAAGTGAGGATGCTGAACAACAAGTGTGTCTTTTTTTGGTCAGACATTAATCTGTAATCCAGAGGACCGATGAGGCAGAAGAGCTCAGCTGGAGGTGCGGGTGACGGGGGAGAAGAAGCAAGGCCATGAAGAAAGGTCAAAGAAAGAATATTTGGAAGTTTAAAAGAGCCAAATGTAATTGCTACCCAGAACTGCATTTAGGGCCAAACTCAAAACCAAACAAAGGGTAAAAACCAATACAGTTCCATCTGACTGTGACTGAAGAAGTTCTTTAACTAGAGCTAGGTGATAAACTGTTCTACAGTAAAGGCTGTCTGCTCCGCACAGCCTGTGGAAACCATTGTATCGTGCCCTCCACTGAAGTAAGTCTGGGCTTAAATACATGCACTGAACTCCGGACACTGTCCCGAACTTCTCCGAAAGGGGCTTTATGTGAGAAGGCAAAGGGAAAATCTCTGGAGGGTTCACAGCGTGCGAGTGGCCGTTTTGGTGACTGTAAACGTGATTATCGTCATGTCCCTTTCTCCTGCCTGCTCCACTGAAAACGCCACAGAATGTCCCGGAGATTTTCCCTGTTGCGGACTCTGACAAAAACTCCTGACTCTTTTTCGGCAACCCGCCGAAAAAGAGTCCAGACCCAGTTTCAAGAAAGAAGAAGAAGAAAAAACAGAGGAGGGGGGAAAAGGAGGGAGGAGGGCATGAAGGCCTGGCGGGACGCCAGGGCAGGGAGTGTGCCACAGATGTGCCCCCGCCACCCCGGGGGGAATGTGCTGAGTGGGCAGGAACGCCCTCATCACTCACTCTCTCTCACACTCACACACACACACACACGCACACACACGCACGCACGCACGCTACATCAGCTCTCATTTAGCCAAAGCCACCAAAAAAGACAGGACCACCCAAGCCACTACAGTGTTTGCAAAGACCCTACATTGTTTGTTAGTTGGCAGATGTGTCAGGTTTGATTCGGAGTAAGGGTCCACACTAACGACGCCGGATCATCAAAAATCCGCAGCATGGATTTTTCCCGTTTTGCTGAGTTGCATAATAAATGGCCTTAATTGTCATCTAACTGTGCCGCCACCTGTTGATCCAGTGAAAAGAAGCACACGGCCAACGCTGTGGTTAAGTCCTCGTCAGAGCCAGCCACAGAGATCTGTCTCTACTTTATACGCAACTGCCTGTGCCCTCAGCTAAAGCGCTCAACAGATGTTCGGTTGAAAAGGCTACGACTATTCGTGGGTAGATGTGACTAGGGGTGACGCGTGGCTCACTGGAGTTGTTCACATATCCACGCGTTGAAACAGGTGAAAACCGCATTGCCCAATCTCCTCTCCTTCCTTTAGAAGACCTCCCCCAGGGAGATTCACCACGCTGCCGCTTCACGTTAGACTTATCTGCGGCCGCTGGGTGAGCTGCGAGAGCCGGATCCTCACCGTGTCTCGGAAATTTCTTGGCAGATCAGAGGAACGGAGTGGAAAATGTACTAAACGTCAGCGACGGTGACAAAGCGAGCTTTGGTTGCAGTGAGCGCTGGGGGCTCGAGGGATTGCGGGCTGTTAAATGTGGTGAGGAGGGGGGGGGGGGGGGGGGGAGAGAGAGAGAGATGTCATCTTTTTCTTTTCAAGAGAAAATTCCATCTGGCTTCCACCTCAGTGTTTTTATATGTGCCTGACAGTGAGGACTTTGCACCTGTCGTCCTCCGAGTGGCCCCCGAGTCCTTGTTGCACCACTATATCACCACCATCATCCGGCCTCTGGTATGCAGACACACATCTACTGTTTGAGTATTATTTTAAACCCCACCGGACAAACAGCAGTGCGGAAGTATCTGCCCCATCCCACATCTTCATGACTTCCTCTACTCTTCCGTCTACAGTTTGTGGAATGATGGAAACGCTGCATATTTTACTCCAGCAATGGCGGTCAGGTGAAGAGAAGACAGTCCTTATGGAGGATGGAGGATATACATCCCTCGCAGACCATGTGAACAAAACGAAAAGGAAAAAATGCATCACTTTTCTTACCTGGTGGAGCGATTGGGGAATAATCATCGTCCAGATGAATCCACGAAAAAGAGAGAGGGAGAGAGAGGAGACAAAGAGGAAGAAAATTAGCAACACAGCAGTCAAAACCAACTCAGTTTATAAAGACTGAAATTAGAGCGCAGCCCCAGAGCTTGGCGATTGACAACGAGTTTAGTTTTAAGCTGCGGGATCAATACACTACACATTCTACATACATTTAGCCTCGGCACCCCACACTGGACTGACTGATGTGCTGACTCCAATAAATCGCTAGCACGGACAACACATGGACTCAGACCGCTTCCATCTCCACAAGCTCCAGTAAAGTCCAGAGGACGCCTTCGGCTCCCCGGTAAACAAAGGGTTACACAGAAAGCTGTAAAACCGAGATGACACACACGGGCCATGTTCGGGTACGGCACATCACACTGCATCAGCACATTTTCTGAAGAGTGGAATTTAAAGGGGGATAGGGTGATTAAGATCCCACTGCAAGGAATCTAGCCGAGGTCACCCAGGGCAAACCCTTCACGGGTTCAGTCACACAACATGCCGTCATAACGGGTCCTGGCAAAGCCCATCACAGATGAAAATGTGGGGTCTTGGTGGCAACTATGTTTAAATGAGGTGGGGGGGGGGCTTACGGTGTCAGTGTTAGAGCTCATGCTAAGTCCTGGGCACAGTCAGAGGCCTCAGCGTTAACTCGGGAAATGTGCGGGAGCCAGACCCAAGGCCAACATTGAACAGAGCTGAGGCCGCTGCTGAGGCTCACGGGCGTGTTTACCTTGGAGCAAATGGAGAGGTGTGACTCAGCAATATCCTGCACTCATAAAATCTAAAGAAGGACACCAAGACTCACCAGCACTAATAAAAAACACACACACACACACACACACACACACACACACACACACACACACACACACACACACACACACACACACACACACACACACACACACACACACACACACACACACACACACACACACACACACACACACACACACACACACACACACACACACACACACACACACACTGCCTGGCAGAAGCGACTTCGTCTTCGAGTTGAATATTCACCCATGAAGTCAAACACAGTCAGAAATAAAATACGACCATTCTAAGCTCCACTGAAGTCTTGCCCTGCTTTTCAGAGGTGTTTATGAGACGTGCGTTTGCGTCTGTGTGATCATTTTAACCAGAACCATGTCTTTTTGGAAACTGCCAAGTTTCTATTCATGTCGCTCCACAATCGATTTTTGGTCAGAGACCAAAAGCGCCTGCATGTGTGTAAATGTTATTGGTTTCTGCAAGATAAGGATCAACAGTCACTTTTTCCGCTCGTAAAAAAACCAACAGAAAGTCATCGGATGATGAAGGAAACGCACGCAGAGATAAAGTGAGGGGGGGAATTGAGCCAGAAAGAGTTAGTGTGGTCACCGGTGCTGACCTATCAAACTCCACGACCCCTCCTCTCCTTTTCCAACAGCCATACTCTATCTATTCTATCTTTAACAAAATGTAAGAATCTGCAAACACAGCATTGACATACTGCCAATTTTACATATCCTATTAATTATGGCAATAGCATTATAGCAAACACGTCAGTCCAGTTAGACATTTGGAGTTTGTGTTTGTGGCCACCGGATACATTTCACTCGGCTTTTAGCTTCCTTTGGGTATTCCGACTCCTGGGAGAAAGATCTGGTGAAAGATTCAAATCGTCACAAACCCTGCAGTCAACTGAGATTCTTCAAGCCGAGCATTCAGTCTGCGCTCGACTTCTGTAGGAGCTGCGGGGTGAGCGCTCGTTCTCAGGAGGGTGACACAGTTCCATTTGTGTCAAGATGTCTGCCAGACGTCTTTCACAGACAACACATCCGTCATGGTCGGATTAAATGATCTTCTGCCTCCTGCTAAGAAGGGGTGAACATACAGCCGACACGTCGGAGGCTTTGGTTAAATTCGATTATATATAAGATTTGTTCATGTGCCTTCTCTCTCTCACACACACACACATATATTGTTATCCCAGAGATAAGAGGTTAGAACTGTACAAAAAGGAGGAACATGCAAAGCCTGCTGGGATCAACAACAAAAAATAGAAAAAACTATGAGTAAGGCATTCGATGATTGTTTTTTTTGGGGGGGTTTTTGCAGGAAAAGCCCATCCCTGTTTACAACGAATAAATAAATTTAAAAAAGCCCAAACGGAGGAGGAGGGAGAAACATCTGTTAGGGAAAAGGTAGGAGCCTTGTTGACGCGAAGAGGTAATGAGTTCGTGAGTGAACGATTGTAGGTGCAATTAATATTCTTCAAAACTGGGGCGTGCTTGCAGTTTCTGCCGACTCCTGAAAAGTGCATCATTTATCACAGTTTCGGAGGAGGAGAGCAGTCTTCATGTTGCTGGAAAAGATTGGGGGAAAAAAACCTCCAGCAGCTGCGGGCAGGTATCTGCTCAAATAATGATGCTGATTCACACGGAGAAAAGAAACGCGCGGAAGAGGTGAGATGTCGGACGCAAGGCTTTCTCCCTCTCTCGCTGAACCTGAGTCAGTCAGTGGTTTGAAATCGTGTCAAAATACACAGCGGCGTCAGAACTGATCAATGGACACAAACATTCAACGACACAAACCACGCCGCGCGATATCCTCAGCTTGCGCGTCACTCGGTGGTGCAGATAGAAACTTGGCAATGAGAAGTTGTGAGCGTGTGTAAGGGGCAGAGAGTGAGCAGGAGTCTGTTGTTGCTGTTGCTGTCAGTACCAGTGTCAGCTCCATCTGCTAACTGACAGGACCGGGCAGAGTGAGCGGTCAGCCGTGGTGTTCCATCACGGTCGTGTTTTATTAAAATGCAGTTTAATAATGATGAAAACATCATTCTATTGTCTGGCCTCATTTATTTTTTACCCCAAAACAAGGGACGTGTCTTATTATATCAAATGAAAAGAGTAAAAAAAGAGAAACATTTAAATGATTGGAATGTATTCATGGGACCGTATGGCAGCTACTGTAATAACGTGCAAGAGAAGTACGTCCAACTCTCCTTACAACGACTGAAACAAAAATAGTTTAGAGGAGGAAGGACACACAGAAAGAGCCCCAGAGGATGTTGGACGGAGAACAAGAGGAGGAAGGAGGTGAAGGAGAGCGAGAGGATGTGAGTCAGAGAGGAGGTGAGGAGAGAGAGGATGTTGAGGTGTGTGTGTGTGTGTCGGGGGGGGGGGGGGGGTCTCAGAGTTCTTCTGCCCCTTTACCATACTCCATTTAACGCTTGCCCCTTCCCGCTGCCTTTTGATGGACAGATCGCGGATAAGGACCAAAGTGGAAACTGTCTAGAGACGTAAAAAGGGCGATCCATCTGTCTCCAAATGAGATCTTTGCCGTGTACTCCGGAGGAGAGAGCAGGAGAAATTCAGAAACGCGAGGAAAGAGACGAGCGAGGAAAAGGCAGCGGTGGCGTGGCGTGGCGAAGAAGCGCCGCCGGGCCCGGACTGCCTCCATCACTGTATACACACGTGATCTGATATCAGATGTAGATGCAGACAGAGGAGAAACAACATTTTCCCCCTAGCAAACTTTTTAAAAAGTTTACATTAAAAGGGAAGACTTTAATTTGAGGTCAGACAAGATGCCTTTCATGTGTCGAAATCAAGCGTTGAAATTGAGGAGGAGAAAAATCAGCCGTCTGTTCATTCACAAATGACGGAGATGGATGAGTGAGTGATGATTTTGAAGGAATATATAAATATGTAATTTTTTCTGTGAATTAATAATTTGGATATCGGCAAACGATTATCGATATGTCTATGAAAGGCTCATAGCGATATTATCAGCAAACTGATATAAAGGTCGGGCCCTCCTACTCAGGGTGGTTTTTCCATGACAACGTATAAGATATGATCAGACATCCCCCTTAAACAGGTTTCTAAATATGGTGACGTGCAGCGTGCGAGTACACTTCTATTTGTAGAGACAAACATCTTCTTTGAAATATCTGTAGAAATGCGCAATGAAACTCAAAAACCAGTGGAGATCGTACACGGCGTCACAATCCGTGCACACACAAATGAGCATCATTCGGAGCCACAGCTGACGTATGTGAATTGTGTGACTAATCGATAACAGATTCATCACTTCCTTGAAGTGCGCAGACTGTTATCACCTATGAAACACCAACATGTTTTCTGCTTAGTCATGCACTTGAGTTTCCAGTCAGGCGAGCCGGACAAAATAGTTTTCAGCCAACAGACAATTAAAGCAATTCCTCCAAAAAATACAGAGTAGGCAGGCGAACAATACAACATATAATAAGAGATACCAGTGTTCTCACCGCCCAGTATATTGTCAAATATTCATGGAAATGCAAAACTGCAAGGCCGGCACATTGCAAACCCATTACATGAAACTCATCCGTTATTTTAACTGCGAGTGCCCACGAGGGACTCAACCTCCCTAACCGTTACAGCGGTTCCCACCACTTCTTTTTTGTGTGCCGTACTGGACACGCGGAGGATTTCATAACATCGCAGCGTGCAATCCCCAATTACAACCGGAGCTGAGGTCGATAGCCACGCGTCACGGTGGAAGACTGCAGGGCGCTCTGGGGGGAAAAGAAGGCCCGACGACGTAAGTGAAGGGAAGACAAACAGTGAGGAGCAGCGGACAAACTTAATGATTTGGGCTTGACTCCCCCCGGGAGGTAAAGGGGGTGAGGGTATACTTTGTGCGCGTGTGTGTGTGTGTGTGTGTGTGTGTGTGTGTGTGTGTGTGTGTGTGTGTGTGTGTGCGTGTCAGGCCTTCTGCAGCGCTCATTTGTGCATGCGTGCATGATTAAGTGGGCATTCCAGACGACTGAGGACAGAGGCTCTCCGAGGCAAGCGAGTTCGAGTCATGCACCGTTCAGACCACATTACAACAATTAGCCAACTGCCCCCACCCCACCTCCTGTAACAACCCCCCCCCCCCCCCCCCCCCTTCACTGTGCTCACATCCCCCTGCAGCGGAGTCTGTTCGCAGGGCCGCTGAACGGAAAAAAGGCTCTCCAAACTGAATGTCCGTATGAACCTCTCGTCTACGGCCACACTTCAGAAAACAATGGTCAGACGATCATCCACAGCTTTCGTGTTCGTCTTGTACCTGCTGCAGCATCATGGCTGCAACATCTGTCTTTGCACAGCGGTTACTAATCAGGGGGGGGTCAGCGGATGACTGATAGGACAATAAATAATAATTACAAAGAAAAAAACTGCTATAAAAAAAAAAAAAATGAGCGAAACAAGCTTTCACCAGAATCGCATACTGCCCCTTTAACTTCAAATAGAAATCAGTATGAGGAGTTCAAGAAATATTCTGTTCAGCCCTTTGGAAGAATTCATGAAAAGCCATTCCCCCTAAAGATTTCTAAAACGGCCGAGGGCTTTTTCGAGGAATATGCAGTGAGTGTTGCCGGCACATTATGTGAGGGAAAAACTTGAAAAGTACAACATTTGGAGGAGCAGCATTTGCTTGACTTTGTCCCACTGAAGTAGTGAATGAAGCCGAGTGACACACTCAAACTCAGAACGGATCCCTCTGTCACAGTAACACCAACGTCTCGTGTTCACAGTATGTGCTCTTTAAGGCGTTCTCCACAGAGCCGCTCATTGAATCTCTTAACTCAGTACAGTGTCTCTAAAGACATGAAGGTTTTTTTTGTGAGTTGGCAGCTGCTCGAGGTGGAAGTGTTTGATCGCCCAGAGCAGCAGCAGCAGCAGGAGCAGCTCTGTAAGACAAAGACAGACTGATAAATGAATCAACAAGTCGCGGGCGGACACCGCGTGGGAGGGTGCAGGAATCTCAGTGAGTGATTTATCGGGCAGCATTAGTGAGCCATCGGCGCGGTGGCCTGGGTGACCCCTCCCCTCCTCCCCCCGACCTCCTGAACCTTCAGATTCCAGTGGAAGCTACTGAGCTGGAGGTACCAAAGATGGAGGCTTTTTTGGGGCGAAGTAGGGTAAGGGAGTGGTGGGAGAGGGCGGAGGATGGATGTGCTGTTGGGTGGAAGGGGAAAGTAGACAAGAGACAGAGACTGAGCAGGTACAAGGAGACGGGCATCAAAGAACAAACTCCCTCTCTAGATAACTTCACAAAAACATTCAGTAAAGCGACAGATGGACTAGGGCACCAAGAGGTCGAGAGCAGGCCGCGGTTTCTTTTACATTTTCACCTCGACATCCAAAACCATTAAGCTGCCTCTTCGACCTGAGCCCGAGATCATTTGAACATCTGTGAAAACGCCTCATGAGGACCCAAAATAATAACCGGGACGTTTCATGTTAAACTCACAGACCAAAAGACATTGGAAAAAGGTTTTCAAAGGTGAAGGAATAAGGATACGCCTCAATGAGAATGCAATAAAATGCTACCGCACAAATGATTGTACACATGAAGATATTGTCACCTCAGACTATACACAGTGTTATTAGAAAGAGTTCCGCTCACCTGCACCAAAGTGTCATCATGTGCATGATGTTGGGGGGGGGTTTGTGTGTGTGTGTGTGTGTGTGTGTGTGTGTGTGTGTGTGTGTGTGTGTGTGTGTGTGTGTTGTTTTTGGGGGGGGGGGGTTGTAGAAGGAGCTTGCAACACTGCACATTGCTTATTGGTCAAGTAAAGTTGTGTTTTCTGCAGGAATGAAGTACAATACGTTAGCAATACTTGACTTACGGTAGTTAAGTTGCCTTTCATCACAGTCTCTGCAATACAATCAACCACAAGTCTGGACCACTGCGACAAATCAGTCACGACTGCTTTGGGAAGGCAGCTCCAACATCATGTCATTTTCACGTCCCCAGGTTTTAGTTTTTTTGTTTTTTTAAAGGCGAGTCAGCCGGCTCACATTTTTATTCAAAACACATGCATAGCAACGGCAGAATGACCCAATGGTAAAGTACAGTATTGTCCGCAGATCTGTCAGTGTGCACCAGCTTCACTTACAGCGCTACATGGCTATAATGTTGTTTAACGGTTTAATACAAAGTCTGTTTTAAGTTGACCCAGGCTCTGGTACTAAAATGAATAATGGAATATGTTAGACACTATAAAGGCCAGGGGCTAAAGAAATGGATTTTACTTTAATGTACCCAAACCAGGTCTAAAAGTATAATTTGATGTAGCGTGCTGTGACGTCTTTGCCCCATCACTACATGTTAATAAGGGAAGGGTCTTGAAGAAAGGTGAACATCCCTCCAATAGTAACATGAAAAAAGCATGCACACAACTGCTTTTGATCAAGGGGCCGGGTAAAAGTGTAACCAGGTAACGTACACAACGGAGGGTCGGAGCATGTGGTCATGATTTCTTTGTGTATTGTACAAGAACGTAACAATGCATACCACCAGAGCTACGGTGCGTGGTCTCTCCGACTTTTCCCCCTCGACAAATCTCCAACCCGATGACTTCAGCAAACCGCAATGCTGTCAATGCTGTCAATGTAATTGTAAATCTGACTTTAATAATATAAATATGTAATGATTGTGAGCCTTTTTTTTCTTCTGCAACATTAGTGACCGACATTGCTTTGGTATTTTTTGCGAAAACATTTACTTCAACTAACCTTCTGTGACCACCTCTTTTTTCATTTTGTTGAGCAACATGATTTCCTTCTTTGGCTGTTAATACTAGCCATCCACCTAAATAAATTCCAAATTCTTTAAATTATTTCCTTAAAAAACTAAATCAGTGCAGGGTTTGTTTTTTGGCAATCATTTTCAAAGCACACTTTCATCAACAGCTGACCAAAAGGTAGGTAGGGAATACAGACTAAAAACAACTGTAATTCAAGTACATTACTTTGAATAAGTAGCCTCATTATGAAAATCACAGGTATGGTCCTTTAAAGAACAGCTGGGAGAATAAAAACCTGGGGCCTGCAAAACCTCCCTCTGTGTTTCCACTCCAAAGAAAAAAGGTCTTAACGTTAGTCACCACTCAGCACTGACCACATTAGGCCTCATACTTGGGATAGCAGATCTATGCTAACAATGTAGCCGCGGGGGCCTCGCTGAGGTAAAAAGGTCATCAGAAAACATAAATCAGGCAGGAACCAACAGATGTGCAGCGAAAAAAAAAAAAAAGAAAAAGAAAAAATCAATGGCTAATTGAGATGTAAAAGCAGAAAGGCCGCGGTGGAGGGAGGTCAGGCTGGCATGCTGTGGGAGCTTGACAAGAGGGGCAGAGCTATTATGAAAAGAGATGACAGATGAAAGAAAGCACGCAAAAAGGGAAAAATAATATTCATGAAAGCATCTTGTCCTATTTAACCATCAGGCTTCTGAAGAGATTAGGACAAAGTAGGGGAGAGTAATATAAGCGGTCGCTGAAATGGAGAATAGTAGTGAGGAAAGCCAAAGAAAAGAGAGGATGGGGGATATTTGTACATGACTGAATGGAATATGAAACGGGTCTTAATCAGCTGCTGCTGCTGCCTTCGCAAAAATTGGTCCAAGAGGCCCCAGGTGCCTCAGGACTTTGACTGCACGGAGAGGGCGACCTAACGTCAACACGGAACGTAAATCACGAGAAACTGGAAACACAACATGGGGTTCTGAACCTCATCATCCTGAGACCAAACTGTACAGTCTATAAAAGTTGACCTTCCCATATCAAAGCACATAAAAAAAATAATAAAAAAAAACAGATGTCACGCTGCGTTATACGAGGATCCCAAAAAAAAAAATGCATGCGTGGTTTTTGTCACATATGAGACTCGCAAACTATGAAATAATGAGAATCGTAGCATCATGAGCTCGCCGCAGTAAAACTAAAATATACAATGCACAGGCCTAAGGAGCTTAGACGATGCTTGGGCCGACCAATGAAAACCTCCAGTTCGCCCATAAAGCTGACTATTGCCTGGCTGAGCTAATGCAAATATAATTTGCCTGGTGGTTGGCAGTGATGTATCGCAGCGGGGGGGACGGACCAATATGTGCCCGAACATTTATTGCTCCATGAATAACCAAGTCAACAACACGGTGTCCTTAAGTTTAGGTCGAGTTGGAGAACATTGTCCCGTTCTTCTGTGTTTCTTGGCTCGCTGTGTAGTCCAACTAAACTCAACGCAGTTACTCTTCGACTCGTTAAGTTATTTAATTACTGGACGTGGAGGAAAAAAAAGTGGAAAGCCCAGGGAACACTGGGCCGTTTATTTCGGTATCTTCACCTCGCTATCAGCGCTCTCCCGCCCTGTTGTTCGGGATGTTCAAAGAGGTCAACCCCGGCGAACAGCGTCGCCGTTCGCAATTAACGAAACGATAATGACAAAGTCGGCGATAACGCTCTCCATTACAGTGCCTGACTGAGGAATGCCCCCCCCCACCCCTCACGATAACTTGGTTTTGATTGGACATTTGAATCAGAAGGACCAAATGTTTTGTCATTTTATCTCATTATGCGGCAGAGCAGAGGAGAACACACCATCGAATGAGATTCAAAGTCAGCCTGGAGCCTCCGAGCCCTCGCACAACCATCCTCCTGCAGCTGCCCCTTGCTTTGTAGTGAGTCATATGTGGCACAGAGGCAAATGAGACTGAACTGCATCTGGGAAACCTCCATCCAAATGCATTTTTTTCCTCAGGATAACTAATTGTTCCTTCTGCTTCTCTCCAACAATGATGTCTACTTCTCTTCCTTCCACTGCAGTATACAAATCTTCCTCTTCCCTGTCTACCGCAACGCCTGGATGACCACGCAGTTCGACTGAGCTTTGAGAACACGCCCCTGTGAAAAAGTTGCATCTCCTCAGGAGCAGAATCAGGTTATGAAAAACATGAGCCATAATTGTCGGCTTCTAGGTGTTGGAAAATGCTGCGAGGACGAAAAAAGCGCAGCTGTCAAAGTTGGAGGGCTGAGCAGTGAATAAGGTTAGATTTGATTTTCTGTCCATTGAGCCAGGAGACTGAACTGCAAACTCAGAGATGGATTTGTGAACTAAAATGTTGGAAAATCAATGCAGGGGGGAGTGCGAACTCTTTCGCCACTCTGGTGTCTCACTCTGGATGCTTTCTACATCTTCGAAGAAGAGACTGTTTCATAGAGATTTGTAAAAGCGGAAACGTCTCTATATTAAAATGATAACCTGTTGTTTGTATTCCCGGCGGCTCTGTGCAGCTCCCTGGGTGCTCACATCACAGATAAAGACTATGCCTATTATCATCAACTCATTGCTCATTTGCATAAACCACAAACGCGAGAGGGTGCGTAAAAAAAATAAAAAAGAGAGAGAGCGAGTGCACAAAAATGCACTGTGCCTGGCTGGCAACTAACCAAACCTCGTCACACTCGACCGGGGCAACGCAGAAAAAAGCCACGGCAACACAATTCAGCGCGTGCCAGCGTCGTCGCTCTGCGACCTCGGGTGCAGGAGTATTACTTTTGCAACCTACTGAACGCAGCCTTATTACTTGGTCTGGAATATTGGTGTCGTCTGTCACAGCGTACAAAGAGCTCTCTGGATACTGTAGCAGTAATAGTGCAAAAGGGCATGAAAAGAAGAAAGAACAAAGAAAAAGAAATAAACAACTGAATGGATTTTAGGTCAGTGCATAACAAATTATTTATTTGTTATGCATTTGTTAATTATTTTTTGGATTTTCAAGGCAAATGTCCAAACCGGTGATTGTGTCAGTGCATATGTGTTTGGCTGAGCTATGTGATCAGATAAGCTCCTTTAAACAAATCATTACTGCTCCCTTCCCAACTCTGCTTCCCTGTCTGGCTCAAAGAAGATCTTCATTCCCCGAGTCATGTGATCCGAAAGACAAATGCTAGAAATAAAAGGACAGTTTGTCAGGAATCAGGAGCCCGAGGGAGATCAACAACAACCAATAAGTCCGTTAGGAGAGAAGAATTCATGTCATGCCGAGGGATGAAAGGCTCGGTGATGTTCCCTCTCCCCGGAAAATGTATGACATATATCAAGATGAATCCCCATTTCATGATCGCACGAGGATTCACAGACCACAAATGAGAGTCATTTGTTCAAAAATGTGTAAAACACAAAAGGCAAAAGTATGATCTTTTGATGTGTCTGCGAGTTAACATTCTGTCAACCACACATGTCCCCCACATCAGCTGACCACATGCTCTCGGGCGTCTACGCAAACCCACTCGCATTCAACAAATGAGTGCCGAGTTCCGCTGTGGGCCTGATGACGGAGGCTGCGGAGCGCCTCTGCCCCGCGGACCATCAGCCCCTGCTCTCCTAATGAGGGCCCTTTAATTAGTCGTTGAACACGGGGACCGGCCGGTTGCTCTTTTTTCGCCCCTCGCGCCCCCTGATCAATAGCCGTGACATTTCGGTTCTCCAGACCTCTAATTACATTTTTTTGGGGGGGGGGGGGGGAAGAGTTTCCGCCACCGCCGTTCCGGTTAAGCTGCTGTATAAATATCACGCATACGAGCAGAACGCAGAAAAATGTACTCACCCGAGGAATGAAACCATGTGTAATGTAAAATGCCGACGAGCTTTATTAAGTTACATTGTTGGTGTTGACATCATCCGACTTTGTGATGGCTTTGTATTAGATTGCCTTACATTGAAGTGCGTTTTATATTTTTACATACTGGGGAAATATTACACACAGAACAACTTTTTTTTTTTTTTTTAAAGGCAAGCCAACATAACACCTATGCAAACTACAGCTCTTAAATCGTCATGGAGGTGAGTCAACACCGCTCCCACAACACTTTTAACAAAACCTGTAGAGTAGTTAACATTGTTCTGGTCACTGAACGTGTGCACATGTACGGAGAGATAGAGGGAGACAAACCTGGACAGATATTAGTGTAAGGGGAAGGGCTGGCTATTGATTTGTGTTTGTTTCTACTGCAACATCCTTTCCTATAGAGTTCCCAGTGTGTGTACATGTGTGTTGACAGCGTGCACCGGGCACCCCCCCGGCTGCCAAGCTCCCCGTGTGATCCGTTAAACACGGAGCCGCCCTCTAAGATCAGTAACATCCATCCTGGCCAAATGCCCCGCCTTTTTTGACTGCGTATCGTGGCAACCAGAACCCTGGGGGACACCGCTGCGGGGCGGGTCTCGGGCCTTGTGGCGGGACCACACGGGCACATGGGTAGATGATCCATCTGTGGCGTGCTGTAGCATTGTGGACTCACGCTCACTCGTCGGCACAGGTCCAATCGCACATTCGCACACCTTCGCTACATTTGCAAATGAGACGTGAGCGTTTGTGCCACAGTGTGTCCGTCTGTCAGAAGCAATAAGGAGAGGCTCGGGGCCGCGTTAACGTGACGTAAATGCCAATTAACCTTGGTATTGAACGCGTCTCTCTTCGCATTACATCACTACCCGCGCGAGCCTCTGAGGTAATCACATCACCGTAGCCCAACGAGGAGCGGGCTCTGTGTGTGCAGTCGGATCAATTACTGTATCGTCTGACACGCGGGACACACACCACGGCACCTCTTCCGTTTTAGTCACGGCGGTTGTAACCCACCCCTGACCTCGGCCTGACTAAATGTAGCCACTGCCAGCACTGCAGCTACAGCACAGCTGGAATAATAGGCCGTGCTCAATGGAAGTGACACAGTCGTCAGGAGGAATGCGTGGAAGCGGAGCAAAAATGAAGTAGAGTGACGAAATGTGGTGATGACAAAAAATATGATGTGCGCTGACTAGAGTGGTCAAAAACATGAGGTAGAATTGACAGAAACATTACACGTGCGTGTCCACAGAGTCTCTCTCACCAGGCCTCACGCGTTCACCTCCAATCCTCATCTTCTGCTGCTGCTGCTGCTGCTGCTGCTGCTGCTGCTGCTGCTGCGTCAAGCAATTCAACACTGGGCCGTTACATTCAAAATGATTATCATGCAGAAGCAAGGAAGCGGCAAGAAACTAGGCACATTATGATTAATCTTTGAATTGGTTTTTTTAATAATCTGTGTTCCCACTCTCCAGTCTGGATTACGTTTTCGCACATAGATTACTTTGTGCTACATGAACATAGGGATGCATCAGATTGGTCCGAGCAGATTGGACGTTAGCCACAATGTGAGTGATCGACATATTGTAGCAGCAAATGCAGTTTATTTGTCAATGTCATTTATGAAGCATTATAAAATTTGCAGCTGCCAATTTGATTAATTCAGTCAAGACAGACTGCCAACTCAGTTTTTAGCTCCACAGCAGATCAGCTCTTGGCATCAAGAAAATAGTTCACGTGTAAATGGAATCAGTTTATATATATATATATATATATTTATATATATATCCCTAAACAAGCTAAAAAGATGATCTCAAAGGCAAAACACATTTAGAAAGGATTACACTGCTTTTCACCGAGGAGGCAAGTCAGACAGAAGGGAGCGGATAAAGAAACTTTGAAAGTTCCCTCCATTGTGTTTGATTTCTTTTTCTAGCACGTCGGACTTTTTTCAGCAGCTTACTTTGAAATCCAACGAGAGGAATGAGGTCCTTAAAACTTGCGCGTGCGCAAAGTATTTGGACATCCACAGTTCCAGGCTGCAGATGCACAAACACACAGTGCAGCGAGCTTGCAATACTTGCTTAACAGGGGTGCAGTGACAAGCCCGTACGATACCCACATTAAAAAATGTTTGCTATAGTACATCATCGTTTTATGAAAATAAGGGCTGGTGAAGCACATACAAAGCTCACTTCAACAATTACATCAACATTGAATAGCAATAAAGCTCTCACACATATTACAACAATGTTTTTCCTCCTCTCCTTAAACTGTGATGCTTCATGCTTAAAAAGCATTGGAATTATTATATAGAAGCAAGTGAAAAACATGTACCCAATCCACAACCAGAGCTTAAACGCTGATTGTTTGGGGGTGACAAGCACAACTTCCTATTCAGCTGAGAAGACTTTTTTTTCCCAAGGGAAAAAGAGCCAAAGCACTGCTCTTACCTTCGCCTGATCTTTTCCGAAATAGATTTCTTGTTTCTGTGCCGTGTGGGAACTTAGGCAGCGATCGCACGATTTTTCCTGTCCTCTCGGCAAGTCTGCCGTGGCCCAACCTGCATGGGACACTCGCCCGTGGCTGTCACGGTGCGACGGTGGGAAGGGCCGTGGGTGTGATCCTATCGCCACCTCTTTCCAAAGAGTCAAAACACTGAAAAACCGAGGAGCCAACTTGGAAAAGGGAAGCCTCCGTCAGCACACCGACACCTGAAGGTGGGCCGACGTTTCGCAGCCGGAATAAAAAAGACCACCAATGTTCTCTCAGCACACCTCCTTTTGTTAAAGTTATGTCAGGGGGCTTGGAGCATGGAAGTGGTGGCCTGGGACCAGAGTGCACATCTGTTGCTCGTGTTTTTTATTTCTTTTTCCCCCCGAGGACTGGAAGAGACAAGGGCCTTGAAAGCGCTCTCCGAGTGCCCGAACACTCGATGAGATGGGAGATCAAAGAGGACACAGATAGAGAACTGAAGCGTGTGTGTGTGTGTGTGTGTGTGTGTGTGTGTGTGTGTGTGTGTGTGTGTGTGTGTGTGTGTGTGTGTGTGTGTGTGTGTGTGTGTGTGTGTGTGTGTGTGTGTGTGTGTGTGTGTGTGTGCAGTGAAACCGAAGCTGGGCCGCGCAGCACGAAGGCAGAAACTGGCTGCGTGTGTGAATGATGACATTAGACCACCCGCAACCATCCAACTGAGCAGGTCCGGCCGCATACGTAGCATAGAGAAAGTGTGTCTCCGCTCATTCTTGTTTTTCTCTTTGACATTCCTTGAGTTTCACTCCAACTGGCCTCTCTTGTACATCAAATCAAATCTCAGAAAACTGCTTATTGTTCTACCGTACATGAAGCAATAAGACTAGTCTCTTCTCCTTACTAAGGCTCAGTTTTAGGTTACATGTTTGTCCAGAGCAAAACAGAACGCAGTTTACAATCGATAAGTGACACTGAAGAGGAACACAGCATTCAGACCTTTCATAACTCTGAAGATATCACAGCCGAGGGACGTGCACGTGTCACTCAGCGCAAACTCAAAGAAATTGAGTCTCTGTCAAGGAACGGGGTGATCTGCCAAGTTTTGTTTTACTGTGCACGTTAACGTTGCGAGACTACATTTTCCAGGGAGACGAGTGGCTCTGTATCGAATACCATATGTTTGTGATTGAGAAGTAACTCCTAAGGATGCTTCCACACTACTACTACACTTTCCACCTGACGTCCACGCTACTCTTTACTCGCTGCTCGCCCCGTTTTAGTTTGAAAACTCCCGCGTTGGCGTCTGGGCGGGCACAAACGGAGACGCTTGGAGACGAGGGCTCGGTCACCCGCAGTCGCTTCCTGATCGGTTTGTCGTCAGTCGCGACTCGACTGCCAGCGGCGAAGCAAAACGTCGTGACTTACAAATCAGACACAGCTCCACCTCGTCATGAAATCGTCTCACTTTGAACCGTTTTTTGTTTCTCGTTCGTGAAAACTGCAGAGTAGATAATCTGCTTCCTGTTTGCACCAGCACGCACATGCCCACGGTGAATGTGAATGGTCCTCTGACATGCGTTTTCAGGTGTGTTAGTATATGGACAGAGACTTCTTCTGGTACGGACACATCAAGAAACTGCAGGAAGATGCATTCAAACAACAGAAAAGCATTTCATTTCTACAGCTGGTTACAAAGAATCTGCCAGTTCACCTCCTCCATTTAAAATCTGCAGCTGCAGCAGAGGAGATGAAGGGGGTTAAATGTCTTGCTCGAGGGCACCGCGGCTGTAATGTGAGGCAGCGGAATTGCATTATTCATCTCTTCTTCCTGCAGCTTTCCACGCAGTTTTTTGACAGTCTGGCCACGAGCTTCCTTTTCAGAGCCGCCGGGCTCCTGCCTCATCAGGTGTGACGTGAACCTGACTGAAACATGAGGTTTCAAAAGGCGGTCTGCCGACATGAGGCGTTTCAGCCGAGCAAATCGACACGATGGCTAACTTGAGTGTGGCTGTCGCGTTACTGGCCGACTGCAGGCGGGACCGGCGCCCGGGTCCGGAGGGGGAGGAATGTAAGGCATATGGTTAAGATTAAAACAGGGACGGCGGAGCGCGGCATTTTACATTAGCATGCCGCCCAAGGGGCCGTGGAGGTTTATGAGGGGCTGTGCCAGTCACGGTGCTCAGCCTGCCATGCCCAGGGTTTTATAGAGGCAGAACTGAGAGTTGAGACATGAGGCAGGAGTGCATTTTCTCTACCTATCTGCTGCGCCAAGCGAGTTTATCCCTTCACAATGACTGCCATGAAGTTTGAGGATTTAAACAGTCTTAGTGCACTATGTGTATTACACAGCTTGTCAAATAGTATACTATATTAAAATCGGTGAAAGCCAATCCAATTTAGATGTTTGACAGCTGAACAGCTCAGAGGAAAGACAGCCTGCATCACAGATTTCCTCTCGTGGATTCGGCCTGGTCTGTTATGGCAGGCCGGTGGGGCAGAATTCGTACTTCATGTCATCATCCCCAGAACGAACCAACGTTTCAAGTGCAGTTTTCAGACAGCAGAGCTTGATGCACTCATTTTGACCCTAAGCAACACTGGGTAACTTTGCTAAAACTGCTGGCTTGTGTTAATCTGAAGGTGCCAGTCTGCTGCGAAGTGGCTGTGCATCAGGAAACAGTTGTAGCCGATGTATTAAAGGGTGTAACGCACACTTGTGTAATGTCGTAGTTGCACTTACTATAAGAAAAATACAACGGCGCAAGCAAAAAATAGGATCCAGAAATGTTCTGTAAGCATATGTCACCGTTTCCCTTGAGGTTTACCTCAATCGTTCTGAGTTTGACCTTAATTCGTGCACACCTGAGTGGATGAAATCACGTAACAACAACGCATCATTTCTCTGTTAGACTACTTCCACAACCTACACAGAACGCTGCAGATTTAAAGGCACGTTGGTATCGGTAAGAATAAGAATGCAACAACAACAACAACAACAACAACAACAACACTCGTCACTCCGACAAAGGAAATGAGAGTGATTTGTGGCTGCCGATTATTGGCCCGGTCCACTTTGGGCTTATTAGACAGGGGCAGCATCAGGGCACGTCCCTTCCTCCTGACATGAAATATGGAGGTAATATCTGTTGCCTTCTGTCGGAGGATCCCGACAGCTTAATAATTCAGCCACATATGTTGGATAAACACACACACACACACACACAGTGGCACAAACATGCAGAATGAAAAACCTCATCCACCCCTACATCACTGCTGTCAAATAAAAACATCTATAACAACAAATGTGGTACGTTTTCAGTGAATGTGAGGTGAATTTATGGTGCAATTATGTGCAACACTGAAAACGCCACCGTTTTAATTTTCAAAAATACACATCACTTTCCTCTACTGTCCAAACATGCAGGTGGGGTGAGTCTCTTAACGTGTCTCTATGTTTCCTGAACAAAAAAAAATCCAGCTGATTTCAAATAATCCAAATCACTGAATCCAATCAATAAAAACGCTGAGCTGTCAAAAGCGGCTCGACCCCCTCCCCCCGGTGTCGCCGCTGCCGTCATCCACCCACCCATGGCCTTGCTCTGGCCTTGTTTGCATTCATGGTTCACCTGCTGGGTGTGGGTAAAAATGTGACAACGCCGCGAGAACAGTGTCAACACAGTCACTGTTTAGTGTGGGAACGCAAAGAAAGCCAGGCACCCAGGGCCCTGGAGAGGAGGGGCCCGGTGAGGTGACACTGACCCAGGGCAGTGTGACACACGTCTGGGCCCGGGTGGAATCATCCTTTACTCAGCGGGAGAAGATGTTGGAAGGAGCAATGAGAGAGGGATGAGTCTAAGAAGGAAGGAAGGGACTGACTGGTTCACTATCGTGATGTTATTGGATTCCTGGCAATATGGGCTTGAGGAAAACGATGGAGGACAGGAGGAGGTGACTGAACGGAGAGGGAGGGAGGGAGAGAGAGAGAGAGAGAGAGAGAAAATGAGGGAAGATAAGAGGAGGAGGAGTTCAGAGCAAAAGGGTAGAGGATTGATTTCAGTTTGAACGCTGGAACGAGTCTCAGGGGAGGGGGAGGGAGGCTTAGTTGGTGGAAAAGCCCAGCCAGTTTTGAGTTCGGGTCCTCGGGGGTCCTGCGGCTTCATTAGACCCGAGCCGAACACAGCCGCTGGAAGCCACTATCCACACCCAGACTTTATGACCCACAATGCATTGTGTTCAATCTCCCCAGAGAGAGAGACTGAAAACAAATTAAGATGGGTGCTAGCTAATGAGCCAAACCTGAGGTAATCTTCTCCTTGTTCTTTCTGGTTCCCACGACTCAAAATTGCACACTCTCCCGTGTGTGATTTTATTTAATAAAACGTTAAAAAACATTTTTGGGACTTGACCACGGGAAGAGCGACTGACGCGGCAGCATCTGTGCAGTTGGATTGTTGAGTGCAGTTGCATCCGGGCGAGAAAAACACTTTTCTGAATTATCTACAGTATGTTGATGAGATCCTCCCACCCTTTGATATAATAGGGATAGATGCGAAAGGTAAAAGATCAGTTCGCACTTGGAACAGCTGCAGAACTTTGCCCGCTGACATGTTACACATCCATGTCAGACGCTGAGGTTGATATGTTTCTCCATCTGGTGAAACTCCACCTGTCGTGTCTTTTCGCCAGCAAGGAATCTTTAGTGTTTGTGATTAGATTTTCAAAGAAGTTCCGTTGCACGACTAATAATGCACGGATGACCGGATGGACACGAACACACCGCTCAATCAGACCTACATTGTCCTCTGCCCGTCATCCAGTCTGCCAAAAATAGCACGATGGGCTCCGTGGTTGACAGAGGACGTGGTACCTGAAATAACTCCACGTACAGCTGGCGCTTAGCAGGGCAGAAACAAGTCAGAGAAATGGACCAGATGAGCAGGTACACTCACAAACACACGTGCTTGAAAAAAAGAAAAGGAAAAAAGACCTCTCTTCCTGTGTATGCTCTAATTCATTTGAGTGTCAGGCAGATGGGAAATGTGTAGTCGGGTTTACATGTGTGTGTGCGTGCGTGCGTGCGTGCGCTTGTGCCTTCTAGCTGCCAGAAAAAAGGGAGTGTGGAGGTTAAGCCAGGATCTCACACACACACACACACACACACACACACACACACACACACACACACACACACACACACACACACACACACACACACACACACACACACACACACACACACACACACACACACACACACACACACACACACACACACACACACTTACTTACTGGGGCCACATGTGAACCTTCGACACACAAGTTGGTCACTCTTCTTCCTTGCAGGGGTGCCACCATTCGAGATGACCTAACAGAAGCTTCGTCCAAGGAGGAACATTTTTAAAAAAGTATTCTATCGAGAACCAAGGCACATGCGTCAATGACAAGAACACAGCCCATGGTGGACACGTCATGAGCAAACAGTAGTTGAATGAGTGGAGGTCTATTGCTGACTCACATCCGACAGAGACACAATCGCCTGCGGAAAAAACTAGTATCAAAATAAAGAGCCCGGCCTGTGTTCGGAGCAGCAAAACAAAGTCACTTTTATGACCTTGTTTGTGCCTTTTGGCGCACAATGATTTGGGCAAGAGTAAAGTGCTGTATTTAGACCACACACAAGCACGTATGCCAGGGCACGCGCACACACACACACACACACACACACACACACACACACACACACACACACACACACACACACACACACACACACACACACACACACACACACACACACACACACACACACACACACACACACACACACACACACACACACACACACACACACACACACACACACAGGGCCTGTGGTCAAGAGTCTGGATACTGGGAGAACAAAGCAACATATTTTTCCTCCTCTCTCCTTTACAATGGAGAGCAGAGCTATGACATCATTTGTTTAAAGCTGCATTCAGATGTAACTCCGTTCCCCCGCAGCAGTTTTCCTGTGGAAACATTAATGCTACTTCTCCCATTTTCCTGCCGCTGCCCTACAGTTCTTTTAAGTAAACTCCCCGTACATCTTGTCCATACATCTGCTTTGCAGTACAGCCTTCTCTTTGCATTTCCGTCTTTGTTGGATTCACAAATGCTGCAGTCGAAGTGTCTCTGAACGTGCCTCTTTGCTAAAACTTGATAGAGAAAATATTCCCACATGTCTAATGACTAAGGTAAGTCATTATCAGGTCAGGCTAATCCCTGGGCCCTCTCTCTCCCGTGTGCCATAGATCAGTAGAAGATGGGATTGAAGAGCAGCCAGCCTGTATCTTATCTGGGAGGCCAAGTCTGTGGGGAGCAAAGGTGCTGGGTACCGCCGACGAATCCACCCCCTGGGGCTTTCTGGGAAAACGACACTTTCCTATCCGTGACTGAGAAGAAGGGACGGAAGCTCTTATTGCTCCTTAACATCTGAATGAAGCGGGAGTAGCAGCGGAAAGTCTGTAAACTCACACCTACTTATGATAATTGCACACAAACAATCAAAAGCATGCATTTCTCATCATGTGATTATTTCCAGTTTAATACCACTTGCTATGAACCTGATTGAGATTTACTGACACAGCAGCAGATTGCAATATAAAACGGAAAAGATTGATCTGAACTGTTCTGGTTGAACCGAGCTCCAGGGCACCCCGGCTCGTAAGTTATTGTGCTGCGAAGCCGCAAGTGACTGAATTCAGCAGCGCAACCAACGATAAACTTTATTAGGGATCAATCTGCCAATTACTTTCTCAATTGTAAAATCCCAGAGAATATAGTGAAACTGCCAGTTACAATTCCTCCCATCCCATTGAGATGTATTGTCTACGTCTTGTTTTATGGACAAACAGTCCAAATCCCATCGCCGTTCAGTTTACTATCATATGAGAATAAAGCTGCTTTCAGACACGCACTTGAGTCCAGACCGACGTGAGAATGCAATTGTCCACAGATGTTGTTCTGGACATTTTGCAGAATCTTTCCTGCCAGCCGCTTAGTAACATTTCCAGAAACTGTCCAAGTGAGCGAATGTGGAAGAAAACAGCAGGAAGAGCTCCACAAGATTCAGGGTGCGTGAGCGGGCGCTCTACGAAGGTGTCACCTCTTCCCTGAATGTTCCGGAAACTTTCACGCTTTTTTGTGAACACGTGACGCAGACAATCTCCTGCTGCGTGCGTCATATGTGAAGAGCAAACTGTCCAGACATTTTAATGTCTAAAAAAAAGCTTTTAAAACACCATCAAATCCCAACATTTGAGAGGCCGGAACCGGGGAATATTTGGCATTTTTGCTTGTGAAATGACTAAAACCAAATTTATTATCAAACTACTATCCGCCTGATTCAATAATACACTTACAGTTACAGATCTGATGGAGTTTAACAAATGCTGCATCAAGTCCTTTTATACAACAACACACCCAACACAATATGAAGCAAAGACCCAACTCCAACCAGATGTGTACAACAGGGCTGTTGTACCTCGACGTCTCTGCAGGAATGTTGCCTGTCCACAGTCAAACTGCTAAACAAAGTTATCTGCCCGCAACATCATGGGACTAAAAGTTCCTCCTCTCTCCACCACTGTTTGTCTACCGCTTTCCAAATGTCTGTGCGTGTGTGTGTGTGCGCGTGTCTGAGAAGATTTTATTTAGTAATCAGCCAAGCCCCTGGAGATGACCGGCGCCTTGGGATTTAGGACCCCGTTGCCGCGGCAACTAAAAGGTCACCTGACACCAATCACATCGGACGTCATGTTAACGCCCTCACGATGAACAGAGGGGATAAAGCGTGGAGGGATCAGGAGCGCTCGAGTGTGGTATTTAACCAGCGCAGAGACGCGTCTGCCCGAACCGTGGGTAGAAAATCAACATCATCGGAAGTGCCACCTACAGTAAACACAGAGCTTAGGTTCAGCTGCCCCTCAGGCATTTGCATTCACTAAAGTGATAAAGCAAGGATGCAATAATTAAAAGAAATCAACATTTCCAGGAAGCACAGCAGCCTGTGATCTGTCTTTATCTTCATGCCGCCCTAATGATGCGTCCGGCCGCCGGGCCGGCACCGCCCAGTGCACCAGACAGGTGCCACGGAGGTACGCGGCAGTTTCACCCCAACCTGTCCGACTGGTTCAGTTATGGGAACAAGTAACACACACACACACACACACACACACACACACACACACACACACACACACACACACACACACACACACACACACACACACACACACACACACACACACACACACACACACACACACACACACACACACACACACACACACACACACACACACACACACACACACACACACACACACACACACACAGAGAGAGAATGGTTTGATAACAGGACCGCTTTCTGGGGTGATTCAGCAGTTACCGTGTCATTAATTTGCCCAATGACTGATTCAGGACATTGCTAAGGAATTGCATCCCTTAAGAAAAGGAATCAACCCTTTTTTTATGAATTCAAGTCCAAACGTGCAAAGTAAGACATGCTAGTTTGCCATGTGGACTATATCTGACTGTGTGTTCCCCAATTCTAAAAGAACTCAAACTCAAACCACAACCTTTTCCACTTATTTGTGTGTTCATTTCTCTTTCCAAACGTCCCTGTCCATGTACCCGGGCTGCTGACTGACAGCAAACCAGAGACGCTGAGACAATAAACAGCCCCAACTGGCTGTATAAGATTCCAACCATTCCTACCACACGGACAATGAACCGGATGGATGATAAACACGCCGACTCGCTGGCAGCGGTTTGTGGAGTCTTTACAGGTTACTATTTGTCCTTTATGCTTTAGAAGGACAATGCGGAAAATGTGGAATTGTTCTGGAGAGTTTGACGGACAATGGTGAAAGACTGTTGTGCAGCAATTATCATTACATTAAATCGGGAGTTTTCAAAGTCTGACACTGCTGAGAGTCAGTTGACGTTCAGTATTGAAAAGTGCAAACTTTGAATGGAGGTGACATTTTTGTACCAGCGGAGAGCCGGAAAGGGTGAACAAAAGCTGCGGCAGTTAGCGACACGCCTTCTATTCCGTAATGCCGTCATGCAATGTAGCATCACACGCGGGGGCAGGAATATGCTGACTTGCTTTGATAATGTTCAAAAATACTGAGAGTGACCATGGATTTTGTACCTACTTTCTCACTTTGAATTTTGATAATTCTGGAACTACAGTTCCTATGATAGGGATATGAACAGTATATTGGAGTGAGTGAGATGTGGAGCTTCAATTTTTAAAAAGCAGTAGTTTGTCTGCATAGTAATTTACTCGTGAATGTACAGAAAACTAGCTGGACTACTTTGATTCTGACTGCCTCCTCCTTCAGTGTATGAATGTGACAGACAAAGTGCGGTAAATTGCAGCGATGTATGAATGCGTGTGTAAATGGGGGAATGTGAATTGTACTGTAAAAGCACCTTGAGTGGTAGGTAAGACTAGAAATGCTCTATATCAATACAGTCAATTATGTATTTATGGGAAAAAAAAACATTGGCAAGTCCCTTTTACGCTTGTAACCTTCCAAATACTATACCTCAAATATTTTGCTTGATACGAGATAGATTTCGCTGTAATCTGACTATAACGTTCATTTCCATTTTCCTAATAATATCATGATGGCAATACAGGGTGAAATGTATCCTCACTCTTGGCATGCAAGATGTTAATTGGTAAAATAACTTTAAAGATATCTGAAGAAATAAGGTTCAACCACGTCTAATGGTAGAGAAGCTTGAAGAGGAACAATAAAGCAAACAGACGTTTTATTCCATCACCTTCAAAACAAACAAACCCGCCGAGTCAGGCTTCAGATGACGAGCCTGTGATTAGCGGAGTCAGCTGACGGGTTTTATCGACGCTCCTCTCGTTGGTACATTTGTGTTTGAACAGCGAGAATAAAAACACGCCCCTGCCAAACAACCTGTCGCGCTGCGCGGCTCAGTTCCTCGAATTCACAAGTGTCCATGAACCTCCTCGGCGGGGGCAGGAGATGTCAGTGTGCAGCGTATACCTCTGAATATCAATCAAAACAAAGCGCGCGGTGGACAGAGGCCACACAATGGCTCGAGGAAGTGACACACAGGAATTGGTGGAGTGTCAGAGATAGTGAACATGGATCTAAAAAAAAAAAGAAGCTGAACAACGGCAGAGCTCGGTAACATATGACAATGCTGAAAAGGACTCTGCTTATCGCAGTCATTCCCACTCTGCCTTTCCAGCTGCGGCCCGTGATAACATTGTTCTGGAGTGAATGGCTGCTCTCTGTGGCCCCTCGGGCGTCCGGGGACCAACGCTGTTCAACACTCGCAGTAAACTCCCTCTCGCAGCGGCAATCGCTCCAGCTGTGAAGAAACAACTCTAACCAGGCCTGTCATGTGCTCTGCTGGAAAAGAAATAACAAAAAAAAACTCACACGGATCAGTGTGACTGAAAGAGAGTACTGCTTGTCCGCGGTGACTCAGCAAGCAACTAGGCCACAATCCAGTTCCGACTGTCCGCTTGCTTATCAGCCCATTTACATCCAGAAGAATAGAAATCAACCACCCCTGAAAGGAAACAGCGTGGCTGCGAGTACCCAGAGCCTAAGAACCCCACAGGGAAATTAGATTTCTTGTCTAATTTATGAGCTCTGGAACCCAGTAGTGCTTGAGGACATATGGGTGGGTGGGGAGGGGGTACATCGGTGTTCGTTGGCAATCTTCTGCCTATTTTGCAGCAGTGACTTTTTAAGAAAATAGGTGATTCTCTGCGTTGACCGTATTGGTGCAGTACCTCATAGGAACTGTCATTTCACATTTCAAAGTGCACTGAGTCGTAACATCAAAGTGAGGAGAGGATGGCAGGGTATATAAAAAAAAGGTACATAAAAAAAGAAGGAGGCGTGCTGATGTTGCACATAAGTTTCCCGGTGATGCGGCTAGCCAGGGAAAAACTCATTTCCAGAAGGAGGAGAAGTGGTCGTCGTTTGCAGCGCCGAGAGAAATTTGATGGACTTTCTGCAGGAAGACAGGTCACAGTTGTATCAACAATCTTATCTCTAGCACCCATACATGACGTACAGGCAAACATAGTGCTGGAAAAGTCACGACTGCATATGCAGAGGACAAAAATGTGAGACTAATTATAGAGTACACCAGGTGAAAAAATGTTTTTAAGCAGAGCCAAAAACGTTCCCATTAAATTCAGCGCAAAAACAAAGGACGTTCATTCTGAAGTGCATGTCAGTGAGGGCACTCCAACTTCCCCAGAGTCGCTGGGCTATTGTGTCGTCCCATAAACCCAGCCGACAGGGGACGGTTGCCTGGAGTGCCCGCCCCACGGCAACCAGCAACAGAACTGTCAGTGACACACAGCAGACACCTGAGAGACTGAAATACTGATGTGGGCCAGCCCCGGCTATGTAAACAGAGCATTCCTGAACAGTACAGAGTGCAGGGCAACACTGGCGATGCGCATGCGTGTGCAGAGACACGGAGCGAGAGAGTGAAGATCCCTGCGTGCAAACTTTGGGGAAATTTATCTTCATGCTTTTAGCTGCCATGTTTAATACATAGCGATAAGGCGGTGGATTTAACTTCACGTGTGAGTGTATGCCGATCTGTATAAATCTGCAGCCGCAGTGCTCCGAAACAGGAATCCCTACCAAGTTGTTCAACAGACAGTTTGAAGAAGAAGAAGAAAAAAAAAATCACGTGATACCCACATGAAAGCCTTGCAAATAGTATCAACAGTATGCCATGTGTGGTAAACCTCCGCTGAACAGAGCCGCCATCAAGAGCGGAGACTGTCAGCAAGTGTGGATAAACTGACAATACAGGCCTGGCGACAAGTCATGGAGGGTCTGTGTCGAGTCACAATCCTGCCGCATGGCACCATTTCCATGTGGGTACCAGATCCGCTGTCACGGCAGCAACTACTGTACGAGCAGCAACCCAACGATGCCCACACGGTCCCTGCGGTGATTTTAGATGGATTGGTATCCCAGCTTAGTTATCAGAAACACACACAACGGCCCCAGTTTAGATTTTTTTTTAAAAAGCCTTTCAGTATTGTCAAGAGGTTTTATTTTTTTTCCAGTGTACATTTAACTTTTTGTGAGCCTCGTGTTTGGCTTAAATTACATCTTCAAAGTCTGAAGTGGCCGCCTCTGGAATCTGTCTACAACATTTTATGTGAGAAGTGGCGGCTTCCACTTGAAATATTAGGTATAAAACAAGCTTCTCCACCTCATAACATTTGTTAACTGCATTTTGTGGCGTCAAGTCAATATAAGATCAGACGTGGAAAGAGCTGCATGATGCTGCTCAGAAAAGATATATCACCTGAACAAAGCTGTAGACACTTCCTATAGGATCTTTCCAAACTACCATTTGCCTTTTTTCGATCAACAAGAAATTTGAATTCAGACTACTAAACTCTTCTTAAAGTAAAAGAAACGGCAGCATTGAACACAATTGAATATGGACCATATAGCGTCTGCAGGAAAATTATGCCATATTGGTTTCCAGGGTGTGGCTAAGGCTGTGTAACATTTTAGATGCAACAGTTACTAAGCATTATTAGATTACTAAATTTTATCAATAATTTGTTTACCTGACGAGTATTTGTGGTGTCGACTAGCGGGGCTAGCAACGTTTATTTGTTTCGCCTGTCCTAATCACGCTCATCCCTACTGGTGAAACCCCAAAAGATTTAAAATGTGATTGATTAACAGAAAAACAGATCAGCTCCATTAAACCTCTCTACTGTCAGCAGATTGTAAAATGGTTAGGCCGCCATATTTTTTACAGCTACAAAAGTTATGAAGTTGTTTAATAATAAAACACATATGAACTCCCACTCAAATTTTTTACGAGTGCAGCTTTCTTCAGAATACTCCAATGAATCCATTCCATAGCCACTCTTGTTGAACCGAGTGCAAAAACTTAAGTGGATTTAACTCCATGTCAAATTCATAAAGTAAAGGCACATGATGGCCGTATGGCTAATAAGAGAGAGAGAGAGAGAGAGAGCGAGAGAAGAGGATTATCGCTATCTTGTCAAAATGAAAAGTCGAGGTGTGAACATTTACATAAAGAGTAAATTGCGATTACATATTATCCTTAAACTTCAGGAAAACTGTCAGCGCAGATACAATTCCCAGCACCCAAACTATTTTGTCACTGTAACTGAACAAAAACCGACCAATATGAAAGGTGGCAGAGTTGCTCACATGAATGTCACGTCAACCCGCGACACTTTAACATCCGTGACTGATGCGAGCGGAGGAGGGAGAAGATGGACAACAGTGACCTCTTAATTAAGACTCGGGCCTTTTCCCGTCCTTGCTAATTAGTCACCGCTTGTCTAATTAAGATTCCATCAGTGAGTCTTCACATTTTTACTCACTGTACTGCTTAAATGAACCCCCGTACAGTAAAAGATGATGGTGTGTGGCCTCTTTTGTCTGTGAAAGAATGAGGAAAGAGTCTCTCCGTTGCACGCGTACTGGCTCTCAAGTGCTCGGATGCATGCTGCCCTTTTTGGTACACACTATGACACACAAAAGCCCAAAGTGGGACGGCGTAACGGTGCCACCACGGCTGTCGAAGCAGCGAAACTGTCTCTGAGCTGAGCTGTTGGCTGTGTGCAACCACTTACACTTGGTACAAGTGGCCTACTGATCAGTTCAACTATCAAGAAAACAGTATGGCGTGCCATGTGCCCAAACCATGTTACTCTGTTCACAGGATGAGAAGGATCCCTTAGAAGAATTCTATTCTGTTATGAAGCACCTACAGCTTGATATAATCAAGGCTGCACCTACTCACTAGTTACTGGACTATTCCTTTGGTAGAAATTAACATACAGTATTATGCATCATTTTGTTTTAATTAGTGTATAATCCCAAAAAACTAAGAATCGCTATGGGGTTTTTTTAGCTGAGGATGGGCACTTCCAATATCTACATAGGTTGCAGGTCCTCTTCCACAGAGTCCACCATGTTGCCTCGCTATACTTCTACAGAGGCCCGGACCAGACAAACCAAACACTGGCTCTAAAAGGGGGGCCTAGCACCTTTTTTAGGTTACCTGAAGGCCACCATAGGTTTTCATAGACGCTTGGAAACGGAGGGGGAAATATGGGGAGGGTTTAATGGTGTCAAAAACTGGATACGGCCGACCTTTTTTACGTTCATCATTTTTTAATCTCGTCATATTCCTCACTACTGATGCAATGCAAGTTGGACTCTGAACCTGTCATCATGAAAAATGTTCCCATAAAATCCAACCCATCCAAGCGTCTACACCTGACGGGACCGGCAAAACCGGAAACTGGGCCAACTCAACCAGAAAAGTTGAAGAGGCATGAAACTCCTGGAAACAATGGCGGTTTAATGTAGGTGGAACGACAGTTGATTGAGTCATGCAGTGAGTGTCTAGCTTTAGGGGACACAAAAGAAGAGCTGATGCGCCATGCTGATGCGCCATGCGTCATGACACAACCATAACTCCCTAAATACTAAGAGATGAACAAGGCCATTTGGAGTCCTGAAGACTTCCAGCAAACTATCGGATACGGCACACATGCTTTTTCGATCAAGGCTGCTTTACTGATGATCACCGTCACACAGGCTGATGTATCCAGATCGAAGAACTGCAGGCGTCTTCATTACTGTGCCCTGCCGTGTGGCTTAAACACATAACTGCCAGGTATTGCTTTATAGGCTACAGGTAGACGGTTTTATCACCCTCAAGTCAAACACTTGAACCGCTAAACTGCACCACTCCCCTTAAAAGAGATTGGCCAAACAAAGTTTGGTCACCAATGAGGCCAAGAAGCATTTACAATCACATTGAGGTTTTTCCCGATAACACGTTCACTGTGTAGTATTTCCATGGGGAACTGAATGATACTGTATTACAGAGTACATTAGCGGCATGTTGATTAAGGGAAGTTTACACACGGGCAAATTCGACCAAAGACATTATGCAAAAAATGCTAAATATTTGCCAGAAACATTTGGTGTTAAAAGTTAAACATACCCATTTGATCATACAAACAATGAAGCATATAAATCTAACTCTTACTTGTTTAAGAATCTGCCACTGTTGTCACTGGGAAGTGCACATGTACTGTGAAAGAGTGCAAGTGTAGCCGCCGTAAGAAATAGCGACTAAGTTAAGCGAGCAGCAAGTTAGTAGAACACTTCCCACAAGCACACAATAAGCAAAACTTCAATGTGTCAATGAACATTGCTTAACTGTATTGTCCTGATATCACTCAGTATTATTTCTTTTACCCATAAGCCACCACGCTCTCCCTCACGGTGACTACCATCCACATAAAGCCGTCTTCAATGCTTGGCCACACACCGTCATCCATAACTGCCGTGAGGTGACCTGTTGGGCGATTCTTTTCATTCGGAGACTTAAGCAGGAAAAAGAGCAGGGCGGGGGAACTCCGTCACAAAAAAGGCTGCCCCTTAATAAGACCCGCCGCAATTCCTCCCGTTTTCAAAGCGACAATGAGTGTGGTTGATAATGGATGAAGACTTGAGTGGCGAGGGATAACGAGGGCAGACAAGATGAATAGAGCGAGGAAAGACGAGGAGGAGGAGGAGGAATAAGGCAGTGTGGCTCAGCGAGGCATTGTTGTAGCCATAAAATTGCCACTGGAAGAAGACCCTGGGAGTTTGGGACTTTGGGAGTGTGTGTGTTCGCGTGTGGCTGTGTGGTGTGTGTCTTACTGCCGCGGACAAACAGACACACTGTGTCTAAATCCTCTTAGTCAGGGATAGACTGCACGCTAAAGCTGTGGATACTCCTACAACTGTAGGCCTCAACTGGAACGTAATCAAAGGTGAAGAAAAGGAGGAAGCAGACAGGCGAAGAGAGGCCTTTATATATCGAGGAGCCGGGGAGATAAGGTGTACCACAACTGGAGAGAGATAAGAAGCTGACGATTGCTCTAACGACAACAAACTACCTCCATGTAAGCTTCTAGGTGCCTTTGTACTATCTTGTACCACAAGAAGTCAAATATGCAGCACAGTCATATTGCAGGAGCGTGAGGTGGAGTTAAAAAATGCACCAGCACTTCATTCCGTGACTTTGTGCTCGAGCACAGTCCCTGCTGGTTTTAAAAAGAACCGGGGCACGCGAGTGTGGCGTGTCTCAGCGGTCATTCAGAATCCATAGAACTATAGTTATACAAGTAAGTCGCCAATTAAACCTCCATGCGAACCGGTAACTAAGCTGGAAGTCGGTCTATTTTCTACCCACAGACATTGAAAGCAGTGGCTTCAGTCCGCTGCCGGCTTAGTTTAGCAAGGCTTGAGCGGAGACAATTGAGTGTGACACAAATCAGGGATGCACCTGATGCGACTGGTCTGATCGGTATCAGCGACACTGATCCTATTGAGCAGATTGGGCGATGGCCACAATGTGACCGATCAACATTAAATACAGCTTATTTGTCAGAGTCATTATAATATTCAGTACTTCCACGGTTTCATCTGTTCAGTCACAACAGGCTGCTGACTTGGTGTTTTTAGTGCCCGATGTTGCCGTACATAAAAACAACTCAAAGGAGTTTCACACCTTGAGATGAGGTACTTGGATCATACACCGGCCCGTACTAGTTAGTAGTTGTAGTAATTTCTACTTTAACGGGATGAGGCCTGTAGCATCCCATTACTTCTGCTGTAGTGACCACAGTTGAACAGTGATATAGTTACTGTATACAACATGTATTATCTCAAAGGGGAGGATTTAGCACTAAGTTACTCATTTTTTGTAAGTACTTGAAGAACTAGGCACATTTTCAGGACATCAATGGAGGAAAGAGCCTTTGATTTAGACGTTCACCTGCTCCGAGGTTGGAGGCAAAATTTCACGACGACGATCGGCGTCGACTCCGAGCCGGAGGATTATGATAACCAGGTAGTCAGAAGGACATTTCAACGGATTTTTCAGCTCATCCAACAACTCTGGCTAGGTGAGCGGTTACTTTGGGTACTGAACCGACGCAGCTTACGGCTCTGGTTTCACTGAGTGTTCTGACACGCGCGAGAGACTCATCATTTCATGGTGTGACAGACGGGGAGGAGAAGCAAAGCGTGGTTAAATGATGCTACAAATCCCTCAAGGACTGACCACTGAGAGGAGACAGTGTTGACAGATTGCCTTTCAACGGGTTCTTAAATGTGGCGGAAGGGGTCTCCAGGGGAAATTTGTCATTGATCTCTTCACCTACTTTCCTCAGTAACATCTAAAACAGCTACTGTACTAAAGGAACCGCTGCCTCGATTTACAGTGTGGGCTCAACTATAACCTAACGAAGTTCCTCTTTGGTCCTGATGTTGCTCGGCGTTCAGGACTCTCTTCGGGAACTTTGGTCTGCTGCACATTCCTCTAATGTGCACTTACACAATCTGAGGACAGTGGAAAAGAGTCTTTAAAAAGGAACTGCCTGACTGCCTCCCCCGCCCGCCGCCCTAAACCAACCCCACTATCATAAATTCATCGGCCTTTCTCCTCCTCCGACAGTGTGTATTAACTGCAAGTGCCGAGTGTGACCAATTCCCATTCACACTCAACACGACGGCCTACTCTCGAGCTAATTGGGAAAAGAAAGGGCGATTCTCCAGCAAACAAGAGGAAGGGCTGCGCACGTGTGCATACGTACCTCTTTAAGTGGGATTACAAAGAGTGCCGCATTAGTGGGACGGCATTTCACAGTCTGTGGAGCCGGTAACGGAGTGTCCCTCCAGCGTGTTCAAACGCACGGCTTAAGCCGAGGACCGACGAAATATAAACACAAATTCAGCTCAAAGTAGCTTATACTGTACACATGTGACTACCATCTATCCCTCTTTCTCTCACACACACACACACACACACACACACACACACACTCGTAGATATAAACACACAGGCTGAAAATTAAAGCCAGAGATCTTTCCTCAAGCCAGGCTTTAAGGGAGGAAGTGAAGTCGTTCCACCGCTGTCAGAGAATACAAAGGTGGAAGAATGGTTGGCGCGAGGAGGGGTGTCCCACTTCCTGCTGAGAGAAAGGAAATAAACACTTCCATATGCAATCTCTGCCGGAAAAACCCGCACATCCAAGCGCAGAGGGCCGGAGTTAATGCGGACGCACAGTGTTGTAAATTTGAGCGGGCCCTGGTTAGCAACCTCGCAACAGCATATGGAGGGGAGAATCTTTTCTGCTTCGAGGAGATTTATAGCTGGCGAGGCCTCGTTCATCAAACCAGTTCTATAATATAATGCGGCCGAGGAAGAAATACACTCCACGGAAGCTGTGGCACTCCACTTCCCGATTGGTCTGGGAGAGAGCGACGGTTGTTGTTTTTTACGTGAAGAGGATTAAAATTTCTAGTGCGTGCGTGTGTGTGTGCGTGTGTGTGCGTGTGGTCACGTGCAGTGAATCCGGTTGACTCAGGCGACTCACACACAGCATGCCTCCTGCCTGGGGAAACCCATGAACTCTCGGCCACTGTGCCATTTTTTTCCATATCCAGATAACACACACTCATATACACACATCTGAGTAACACTGCATGTGATGGCCGTCACCGGCTCCACTCCCTGGCCCTGACATTTCCAATACACACCCAACCCCTGCAACTTGAACTACAATCCTACTCTTGTACTTAAAACATACTATTGCCCATCTTTCTGTCCACATGGAAAACACACACACACCCACTAACATGGACATGGACCCTGATTATTAACACGGCCAACATGTGTACTAAGACCGGAGCGAGAGCACGACACTAATCTGATCTCAATCTGAAACCTCTCTGCTGCGACTGTGTGTCCGCACTAAGCATGTGTTATCCACAGTGTCAGTCGGCAGCCGTTTTGAATATAGGGAGCAGTAGGTCATCTTCTTATGAAGATTACCCATAAAAAAGTTCCGGGGGGGGGGGGGGGTTAGCACATCGACAGGACTTATCAAAACGGGAATTTCTGTTTGCAAACAAAGCATGCTGTCTTTGTGATTATAGCAGTCTAATGTTCATTACGCACACATGCGTCGATCAGGCCGATGGGGAGTTGTCGAACATCAAACTGCATCGGGGCGGTCGGCTCACTGTGAAGGCCCTAAGAGTGCACGATTGTGTTTTTTATGTAATAGTCCCTCATTACATAGTCCAGTTAGTTTCCCAGAGCTTCTGCACAATCAATACACAGTGAAGTGGACTCGTCTCGTCTGGCCAAAGTGTGTGTGTGTGTTCTGAACTGTAAACGTGCGTGCGCGTGTGTGTGTGTCACCCAAAGCAAACATTATAATCTGGGCAGCAGCGCTGGTTACAGCCTCTTATCAACTCAGTCTGGAAGTGGCCCTCTGCTCACAGGGCTGAACACAGCGTTGCTGAAGGTCTCGACCTTACACTTTTCAACACGCCTCCTGAGTATCAGCGGGCCGAGGCCTCCTCGCTGTATCGCTCCACTCATCTCGCTTGATTAAAGTGAGGGAGCGACACAAGCAATGGGTAAAATTAGGTCACTTGGATTTTACAGATGGCCCTTGTTGCCAAGCATATTTTCCCAATTAAGGCTGATCAGGGAAGGAAATTCCCAGACAGCGTGAATTATTAAAGGCTCGAAATGGAATCTGATCATGTGACGCTGTACGACTCTGACACCCGACATCCCCAGATGGGTCCTGGAAGAGACAAGAAGAAGAAAAAAAGGCAGTCTGGGAGCCCGGAAACTTCTGATTGGCTCAAAGTGGGAGTTTCCTCCTATTGTTTAACGTCGATGCAGACAGTGTGGTGGGGTTCACAGTCAACTACTGTTGTTGATGATGATGTGTGTGAACTGGATTGTTTTAATCCTGAATTCACACAAAGTGAGACCAAAAACCTCTCGGTTTGCATGCTGCACAACAGGATTCCAGAAAGGTCAAATCCATCACGGTGCCAAGCGTTGATACATTTACTGCTGTTTTTTGTTTTTCCCCTGTAGCAAGAGTTTAATGAGAAAACACATGGAAACCAGAAATTAACTCAAGTGCCTGAGCACTTAAATATTCGTGTCAATTTTTTTGTTTCAATCTGGCTAATTCATTCTAATAGCAGCAGCTTCAAACTGAGCACCCTACACATTCACAGTTCATCCACACACGCACGTGTTTTGACCTCATCCGACCTCTTCTCAGGATGAGAACTTCGAATCGTCACAGTTGGAAAGGTAAGGGGTGCAAATAATGATGCCATGATGGCACTGATATTGTGCCATCATGGCTGCTGATCAAATGCTTCCGGGTCACTTCGAGAATTCGGAAATTTCCTAAGCCAATTTGACAAATCGACCGTACCCCCGCACCGGAACGCATTTAGATTGGAGGTCGGGGAAAACCGACACGGAATTATCAACTCCCGACTCGCAACGGAAGTCGGGAGTCGACTTCGGACCCTGCCAACGTCACATGATGACCGTGCCACCCACGGTCCACCTGAGCACATCAAATTAGCCAATAAGTGTGCTCCTACCTAATGAGGGATGTTAACACTATTTTCATGTACTTGCTTGAAAACAAATCATTTTATACATGTAGTATTTTGCTTTTTTTTAAAAAAAATTGGTGCCTCATCCTGCGCAGGCCCCGGTCAATATCGCCGCCGTCCTTGGAAGAGCTGCTGCTCTTTTGTCTGCCTCTCCAGAGGAAGTTAGTGTGGCACAGGCTGGCTCCGGGCATCCCCTCAGCGGTCTGCTCCGCCACGCTGGGAGCCTGTCAGAGCGGCTCAGTGTCAAACCGCCCCAAAGCCCCGCTGAGTCGAGCTGACCACGAACGAGCCGGAGCGGCCGCACCACTCTGAATGCCTGTCGCCATTACCTGATGTTCCCGTTCCTGTTGGGTGCGAGAGACAAACCGTTGCCGGTCCAGCCTGTTTTGAGGAGTTGACTGATACCAGACGGGGACCCAAGGGAAGGCCCAAGGCTGAGGCACGGTTCGCTGTAGTTTAGCTGATGATAAACTGGATGTACCATAACTAAATAATCACCCATCTATGTCATACGTGTCTGTCTTACTGGTGTCGCCTGGTGCTCATGCAGGGCCCAAGTAGGATTGCTCATTTCTACTAAAAGTAGAGGGGAGGGGAGGTTTTGATCATTTCCGCTGTTGGATGCCATTGGCTGTCACATTATTTGGAGAGAAAAAATTTAAACATATGAGCCATGTAAGAGGTCAGGTAAGGCCACGGAACAAAAGAGAAAAGCTGAATAAACACTGATTGTGAGCCTGCTATGTTGTTTCCATCTCCCTGCACCCGACTGGTGGCCTTTTCTCAGGGGGAGAAAAGGAACCACGGGCCAAGAGCCATTCAAATATCTGTCAATTTAACACACACACACACACACACACACCAGACACACACACACACACACACACACACAGGTATACAATGTCAGCGACCACTCCTCGGTGAGACAAACCTTTATTTCGTCTTTTATTTCTAATCTCAACCACCTAGAACTCCTCCCTGGAAGGAAATGACTATTTAAAAAGTGCTATTTCTATAAACCCTGGTGGTTAATTGTGAGTGTGTGCGTGTCGAACTGAGAGGACTTTCCTTCTGATACGATAAAGGGGGCTTGGAACTAAAGTGTACATCCATGTGACTTTTCCGCGAACTGCGCAACGGTGAAATGCCCAAAAAGGAGCCGGCGCGGTTCCGCGCGCGCGCGCGGCGCGGCCGCCTCTCCCAGTCCTTACCTTGCCTGACCGTCTTCAACCGGACGGGACCTTTGCAGTTCTGTATCAGCGTCCGCACGTCGTACAGGGGTAATCCCGAGATGGACAGGTTCTCCACCTCCAGCAGCAGTTCCCCGTCGTTTAACTTCCCACTCTGGTAAACCAACCGCGCGTCGCCGTTCACTTGGCCGATGTGGGCGAACTCGCCGTCCTCGGCGCCGCCGCGCAGCGGCACGTTCAGGTCGCCGCGTGCGTCCCTGGAGACGAGGCACTCGTTCACCCTGGAGGTCCAGTGGTTCTTCTTCGGCGGCGGTTTGGACATCGTGGGCAGCGTCGGAGCCGACACCCTCGGCCAGGCGGGGTCTCCCTCCACCGACGCGGTCACGGCGGCGATGCGTCGCAGAAAGTCGAGCCGTGTCCGAGCGAAGCGCAGCAAACTTTCTTCCTCTTCCTCAGAAGCATGAGCGCCTCCGACCGCGCACCCGTCCCGCCGCTCTCTCCCGGGGGCTGGTGGTGGTGCTGGTGGTGCTGGTGGTGGTGGTGGTGGTGGGGGGCGACGAATCAAGCCATTCCTGTTGAGGTCCTGAGGGTCACTGTGTCAACGCCGCTTTTCAATTGGAATCCTGCTTCATCGATGTCATGTTACATCCGCCACGGTCCGACTCGGGTCGCCTCTCCACTTCGCTCGGTGGCTCTTGTAAAGTGACTTTAACTAGTGTTTCTCCTCTGTGTCTTTCTTTTCCCTTCCACTGCCCGGCGGCTCGGTGTGAGAGGAGCCACAGACTTGCCCGGCGGCCGTCACCCTGCTCTCGGACCAGGTACCACGCTCCGGTGCGTCGAGCTGGATCTCGTTCCCACTCTGGCTCCGCCGCGGCGCTGGAAATGTGTTGCTGTTCGTGCTGCGTTCACGGGCTATCGGAAATATGGAGTTTCAGTTGTATACACGCGGAACCCCCCCTCCCCATCGCCAAAGTGGCCGAACTGTGTGCTATGATGTGGAAATATTTTAAACAATATTTTTTCTTGATCTCTGATATTGTAGAGTGTAAAGTGTTGATGATAGCATTTAAGTTTGCAGCAGATACCTTTGAGCAGTAAATGCGAGATTTATTATGGGCTAAAGTTTCTTACAATGGCAACATAGATGTTATTATAGCCCAGACAAGAAAAAAATAAAACAATTAAAGCATTCCAATACATATGTTAATCTTTATTTGTAAGTTGCAATTAAATCTGTCTGTGAATGGCTTACGTAAATGATTGCCAGGCATCCAGTCTACAAAGCAGCTGTTTTGGGGGGGTTTTGTGCAGTGAAAATAGAGAAACATTTAAATTAATATATATGCATAGTGTATGAATGGGTTAGATGTGCGTAGTTTAAACTGTGAGTATTCAATATGGTCGTGAGTTGGGACACTGGTGTTTTTGGCAGTCGGAAGGACGGAGCATACAACGTGCACGGGAAGGCAGCAATGTTACCTTTTCGCGCATGCGTACTCCTCAGAGCAGAAAGGGCAAACTTAGTTGAACCTTCTGCAACAAAGGGCTGATGGGGTTTTGTGTGTATTTCAGGGCTGATGGGGTTTTGTGTGTATTTCAATCAATTTAAACTCTTTAACTGAAATAACTATGTTATTGACATTTTCTAGTTGAATATTAAATAAATAGATACGTCTTTGACAGATATTCTAATTGCAAATATTTGCCTCTCTGTGGAGACTTGAGTCTGACACTTTGAGCCGATATGATTCTTACTGAAATGCTGATTGGGTAATGATCTGCAGTCAGTCTGGGTTCATACCTTGGTGTGATCCTTCCTGCCTTTCAGGTTAGACAGGAGGCACACCATGTTTCTATGTGTGGGGGGAAAACCTCCCAGCACTGCCCAGACACTCCCAAGTGTGTGTTTGTGCTGACGCAGACACGCCTGCAGAAATTGTTCGATCCTTTACACCCTATAGTCCTACTTTGTGATAAGATAAAAGAGGGGTGATGGTTTAGTCAAAAATTGCATGAGAGAAAAAGGAGAAACACAACAGATACACGACATAGGGGATAAAGACCCAGCTTGATCAGATGGGCCAGGCCTCTCACCTAGGGAACTGCAGATGAGCTTTTCCCAACCTAAAAATAACAGAACCAAAAGTACTCTTGGTCCCATGGGTGGAAAAAAAACATTGGCCTGGATGGAACCGGAAATAGTAAGTGAGCTTTTAAGCTAAAAACCTTACAAGTTTCCCCTTATCTCCACCCATTATCAGCAGCTCATACACGAAATTCATTATCAATATTTATTCATCCCCAATGCAGATTTCCTCCCGGGGAAATTCTCCTTGCAGGCAAAAGTGATGAACAATAAACATTGATACAGAAAAGTACTTAGCGCGAGACAAAGGCGTCATGAATCATGAATACCTTCATTCATCTGCACAGCACCATTAAACAGAACAGCACCAACGCTGCACTTCTGCACTATCCTATAAAAAATACATCAACCAGAGGTAAGCCATTAAATAGTACAAGAAACGAGACAGCGCATTTCCCTGCGGGAGTTGTGCTTAGGTGATGTGAACCTTCTGATGAAGGTTGAAACAACTACAGAGGGCGGTGACAGACAAAACCTGCCTCGTGCTTTTTCCCTTGTTCTGAGGCATCGCTCACCGTGCGGCAATCTAGACGACCGTTGGATGGATCGCCATGAAATGTGGTGCTGAACTATGATAGCTTTGATGATCCGCTGACTTTTCACTTTATCCAATAATTTGGATTTAAAATGCTTTCACACCTAAAGACATTTTCATCAGCCTCACCTCTACTTTGTTTGCATTTAACTCTTACTAGAGTGTTTATAAGTCAGCATGGGCCATGCTGAGTGTGTATTTCATCTGATTTTAAAATGTCTGGAAACTTGGGAGTGGGTGAATCATTCTCCTGCTGTGGGATCCGAACTCCTGTCTTGATTTGACTCAGCAGCAAATATCTATTTCCAGGCATTTTTCTGCTTAATGTAAACTTTATTTCCCAAGTAAGTAGTTATTTCCTTTTTTTTTTCCTTTTTTGATCCAGGGTACTTTCACTCAGAGGCAACCTCTCTTTTATCACATTCATACACGCACCTGGAGGCTGCCAAGTACAACCACAGACTGACCCACTGGCCACTGCTCAGCTCCAACGGAACAGTCGGGGTTAAGGGCCTTGCTCAAGGGTGAGGTGTTTTTTCACCTTTCCCACCCAGATTCAATTATGCTGGTTCGGTGACCGCAAGTGTGTGTGTGTGTGTGTGTGTGTGTGTGTGTGTGTGTGTGTGCGTGTGTGTGTGCGTGTGTGTGTGTGTGTGTGTGTGTGTGTGTGTGTGACCTACAGTGGGGCGGGCGTCACCCTGCTCCTCTGCCAGCTTCCCGTCACACAGTGTCACCCAAATCAGATCGACACACTGCCACTGGCCCCAAAATTTCTTATTCCCTTTCCTCCCATCCATCAGTCTGTGTTGCGTCAAGGTCTTCTTGTTGGCGTTTGCTGCCCTGCCGTACTGTTATTTTCTGCGTTTCACTCTCTCGCACACATTAACAAGAACAGATATTTGCACGCACGGGGGGGGGGGGGGGGGGGGGCGGGGGGGGGGGGGGGAATGTGCAAACAGGCGGATTCAAGATTCAAGATGATTATTTTCACGCCAGTTATACGAGCACGGTCGTGTGAAAGACTTCGGCTGGGAAGCTCCATTGAAATGAATAATTTCAGTAGCGAAAACACGGAAAATTATTTGCGTGTACTTCACAATGGCAGTCATTGCATTTACAATGTTTCCTTTTTTATGGCCATGCGTTACAGGTTATATTTCATATCCGGTGTCACACATGTAATATTTCATGGCACTGCAGGATATTAATCTCGCGCAACAAAGGCGCGTGTTGCTGTGTTTTCTAGAGGAGCCGCGTGGCAAAGTCAGGACCTCGTCACGTGGAGCTCTCATTAAAGCAGCTTTCACGTTATCACTTTCCGCCACCGGGCACGTCTGTGATGACAACATGCCGTATGTCATGTGGAGGACCTGGACGAGGACGGTTTGTTTATCATAAACTATTATTATCCAGCATTTGTATTTCACCCAGCCTGATGCGCCTGATGACACCGCTGACAAGTAATGGCAGAGTGAACCTCATGACCAACAGTAATGAAGTGGCCTTCAAATCTGACAGCAGCGCTCGGCTGACGCCGGTGCGACAGTCGCTCGGTCCTCCGCCATTAGAGGCTTTCATTATGTGCACAGTGAATGGCCCATCCGATGTTAGCACGCCAGTTGGCCCAGGCTACCATTCAACACTTCTCATTTTTTGTACGGGAAGTCAAACGCTTCCTTATCGGTACGTATTGTGGGTGATGACCAACAGTGCACAAGTACCTGTTACTTTTGCACGTGGGAGATTTTCAGAACACAATGCGATGAACTTGGTTCATGAGGTTATCTCGTCACAGGTACATGGCTCTTGTACTCAAGCATAGAATGCATTTCTGCATGAATTATGATAAAATACCGAAAACCACAGAATAACAGAGAGACACGTTCCAGGAGCAGGAGAAGAAAATATAAAGCCTCGGACTTAAATTACATAGGAATGTAAATAAAATATGGCAGATTTTAAATATTAAGTGACAACCATTTTCGGGTGCTAACAAATTGCTCTTGTGAATAAAAGAGTAAGAATGATGTTAAAATTAGAACTACTCTATCTGCCAGCCATCTTATATATAGGTGTATGACTAAAGTAGGCTGGCTATTTGTCTGTCTGGATCACAAAATTCAATACAATATACATAAATAATGTCTTGAAAAAAATAACTGTCATTAGGAAGAAAAACTAAAAAAGCAGAAAAAGGTGTTGAAAGAAAAGAAACGGAGGCAATGCTGCTTTCAATTAGCCACAGCTATTAGAGATGAAGAAACACAGAGGACTGTATAATGTGATGTGGTGCGACATCTGACCTTTCAACACATCCATCCGGGAAGGAGGCCCGTTCCTTTAATCCACAAGTCAAAGCTCCCTTCTGTTTGGAAACTTTTCCCTCTGACATTTCACATCTCAATCTTTAATGCGTCCGCTATCTTTGCAGGACTTTTTTGTATATCAAATGACATGAAGTGAACTCAATATGAATATTTAACCAAAACTCCACATTTCCTTTTAATTCTTCGGAACCCTAATTCACCGCAGCCGCAAAACCAAAACTTCTTTCAAGTTTTTTTTTGGGGCACATCTGTGCCGCCTCGTGCTTTGACGAATGCGATCGGACTGTTGTGAGCTGCCGTTGCACCATCCCCTACATCAAGTGTGTTCTGATGGACGAAATCCCAACACATGCATCTGCCTAATCCTATATGCAACCTGCAGGCCACACACGGCCTCATATTATGTGTGGCGTGACATCGTATTGATGCAGCGTTTTGCACATCTGAAAGGCAGCGTTCTGCATCATTCATAAGTCATTAAAACCACATGAACCTTTTATTTCCCGAGGCCCGCTGGTGCATCGTGGCACAAGTCCCCGGGTGGCTCCCCGCAGCGGCTCGCAAACGAGTTGTGCTCGTGTCACGTTCGCCGACCCGCGACCTATCCGCACTCATCGCTCAGCACAGGCTGTGTAAATGAGGAGGGTCATTTTTCTGCTTTGGATGTCACTTTAATCTACTTTACCTCTCTGCCCTGATAATGCCTCGTTCATCATAATATCCACAAAGCGTTAGAGAGAGAGAGAGAGAGAGAGAGATCCTTCTTTTAACCAAAGCGCTGCTGCAAAGCTCAGTGTTGCCGTGGAAGATTAAGAATGAATGGCTCGGCACGAAAAAGGCCATAAGATTATGTGACTGTGCTGCGGAGAGCTGTCATATCACAGCCAATGACGAGGGGAGGGGGCTCATAACAGGGTCTAATGAGGCACTTGGTATGGTTGGACCCTTTGCAGTAAGCTCGACTGTGCTAAAACGTCCCTCAGAGTGAACATTAAATCAGTATTTAAATCTGATTCAGGAGTCCCAAAACCCCTTTAACTGAGGGCCAGGACAGGAACGGGACATTGAGTGATTTGTACACATTATTCAGCATATTTAACTGCCGAAATCCACGTCAGCACATTCTCGGAGGAGGCTGGCTGCGATCCCAGGCAATAAAATATCAGCTGGATCTGCATGCTGCAAATGTTTGGCTCCCCCATAACTTTGATATTGCACATAACGGGCCATCCAATCCTGCCCTTTTTTTTTCTGGTCCTCAGTAGCTATAGAAGAGTGACAAAGCACATCACTCGAATACTTGTTACGCATTCTTAAAGGTTTAAAGGAGCGTCCTGTGGGCATTTACCTGCAGGCAGGGACATTTACATACTGTAGTAGGCCTGATTGGGATCCATCTTGGGCGGCACGTTGCCGCAGTGTTCAGCACCGGCGCCTCACGTCTCGGTTCGAATCCCGATTCGACCCATCTAACCAACCAGGGCCTTTCTGTGTCGAGTTTGCACGTGCTCCCCGTGATTCTAAATCGACCATAGGTGTAAATGTGAGAGTGACTGCTTGTTTGTCTCTGTGATGGGCCGGCGACCTGTCCAGGGTGTGCCCCGCATCTCGCAAAATGTCAGCTGGGATCGGCTGCAGCCGGCCCCCCTCGACCCCCCTCGACCCCCCTCGACCCCCCTCAAACCTTAATGGATTACCGCGGGTTGCTGTAACGACAACACATCTGCTTAATCAATCAGGTCGACCGACTCGAGTTATACCATCATACGAGAATGTTCTCCTATGCTACTATGGTACGAAAAAACCTCCCACACTGTCGCCCTGCGGCGCTGAGCCCATTTCCCAACACGACTGCTGGCTTGATGCCTTCAGACGCGTGACATATGGGTCATCGTGTCAGGAGCGCTCCCAGTTGCCCTCCTCGGCTCCTCCTGTCAGCGGGGAACCCGGCGAGGATCATCCCCTTTTTTTGGACTGGCAGCTGGGCAGAGTTCAATATCATTATTATTTCTTTCTTTCTATGCACGCATTCAGAGCCTTGGCGAGGAGACTGGCTGTATTCAGATGAAGACTGGTGGACCTTTTTTGTCCAATTGCATAACAAATCAGAAGTTTTGTTGAATCTAAAGAGAGGCATACTGATACTTACAGCGGGACACGTGTGGTTTTATTTTCTCCCACTGCGACCACTAAGATGTAATTAGATGTGTTTCGACACATGGACGTTGATTGATTTAAATCTGAATGTATTTGCATATACTTTGCATACTGTCCGCCCGTCAGGCATCAATCTTGGGAAAGACCGCCTCGACCGATACCTTCACGATATAAAGGTGGCCTCTAAAATCCACAGGCGGCCTCTAAAAGTCTCACGCGCTGCCCCATCGGTTCACTTTGAGCCCTGCGGAGTTTTACGGCCAATGTGTTTAGAGCCGGTGCTATTGAATGTATCCGTCGCTCCATGTCTGCAGCGATGTGTGGATTCTTGACCGTTTGCTTACATCAAAGTAAATGGTGATAATGTGTCAGTGTCCAAAAAAAACCCCAATCGGGTTTTACAAATTTAAAGCAAAATTGAAAACGTTATTCAGACACGGAAAACTGCCCACAAGTGCCAGGAAATAATGATCAGCTTTTCAACCTGTTCTGGCATAGATAGCGCAAAGCTAAAAAAGCAGATTAATGCTTCCATCTCCTCCTGTTTCGAATTGAAACGTCTTACTCAGGAGCCAAAGAGATACCAGGAAAGAGCAAAGAAAGAAAGAGGGGAAGATGGCACATGATGATTAGCTGTGTATGACTGGGTCGGGGTCACGTGTGCCGTCTTAAAGCATAAGTGAATAATTCAAAGCAACACAACGGCACAGAGTCTGCACAGAGTCTGCACAGAGCGGCGGGGGGGGGGGGTTCTCAGCGGTCCGATCGGCCGCCTGGAATGAAGCAGAACAGAAAGCAGGTCAAGTGGACATTTTAGGGTTAGGGTCCAGATGCAGCAGCTGATCGTGAGGCTTTTTCGTGTGCTCTCATGGGGGAACATGTGAGGGACAGGACCACATACTGCTGTCTTTTAAAGAAAAACAAAAGATGCTCAGTCCTCACTGCTTCTCCCTCTTCAAGTGTGTCCTACACCAAATAAAAGACACAACAAGAGGCATGAATTAATGAAAGGACCAAATGAAGGGACTGTGAACGGGACAGCGCCGTGTTCACAGATCGATGGTTCATGTTAGGACCATATGAGCTACGCCGCTTATACGCTCGGAGCGTTTCCTCACTTGAGTGCTCACTTGAAGATGCTCAGCCAGGCCACATGAGAGAGGCCGACTGCTCTCCTCCTCCTCCTCCTCCTCCTCCTCCTCGCGCCTCTGTCATTGTTCCCCTTGCCTCTTTTGCGATCTCCTCCACGCAGCAGCATGTGTTTCTCTCAGAGCAGACAGATTGATTCATTGTGAGGGCATCCTATTGCAATATTTTCTCAGGATTTAAAAATCTAAATAGCCTGAGAAATGTTTTCACAATCAACAAGAATATATATTTTTGAAGTTTTTGCCAATAAGCAGTCCTCTTGATGACCTATGAAATGAAATGGAAAGCTACATAGATTAGTCATAGATCTTATTTATGCATTAAAAAACACAATTCACGAATGTGAATGTCAAACGTTATTTGGTAAAAAGAGGCCTGCTGTTATTCTGAAGGGTCAGAGACATCCGACCGCTCCTGTTGTTGCTGGTGGAACACATCGCTGTCAAGTCGCCTCGCCAGTGTCACTCTTTGGATACAGTTGAAGTGGCTCCGTGGTCCCAAGACGAACACTTGAGAGGGGGCCGATAGAAAAAAAAGTGATGATGGTGCCATTTCTTGTCCCTTCATTTGCATCGCTAAAAACCAGACAACAGAGTCAGTTAATCTGCCCCGTGAGGACAGTGCAGACGTTTTTATTCGCGCCAGTCAGCAACACAGGCAAACCGTCCCACAACGCTCATCAGATCTTGATCCAAACGTTGCCGAATTCTTGTTATGTGACATCACCTCTTTTTCTCCCCCATATGAGCCACACCCACCTCAAACCGTTCGAGAAGAGCACAGATGGGAACACACACACACACACACACACACACACACACAGACACACACACACACACAGAGAGAGCCAGAGATCTCCCGTGGCAAATAACTGTACTAACTTTGGCAAATTATTTTGAGTTCATATCAGATGCTTGTTTCTGCCGATCCCTGGTGAAGTTGAGATTTCCACTTTGCTGCCGTGTGCTTTAAATCACGGTGTTTGCTCATTTTCCCGAGAGTGAATCTCTGATCCTTGTTTGCCGCGGTTACCAGTTCAGCGGGGTCGCACTTCCTTCCGACCACACCCATCGTCTGCTGTGGGCGTGGTCAACAGCCAGGCCCCGGGTCTGAAACAATTGCAGCGGGCCAGGAAAAGAAAAAATGCTTTTCAGCTTTGTGTTGCTACGGCAACCAAAGCTTGCACTTGTTGCCCGCGCCACTGCGAATCAGACGAGGACCTGATGTGTGATGCTTGTCCGGCAGAACGCGGTTGATGTATTCACAGTTCTCACGTGGGACGTGTCCGTGACTCCCAAGCACTCGTCCTCCCGCCCGCTCTCGGCCTCAGGCCTGGAATACCTGTCGGGCCGTCACACGGTCGCAGAACAAGGCGGCTATTCTGTGCAGGTGCTCCCTTTGTTCGCTCGTCCTGGCCGGAGTGCTCGGCTAAAGTGCACAAGGGGGCTGTGGCGTGAGCGAGAGGCTGCCGGTGGCCTTGGTCGAAATGCTCACCACGCCAGGCGTGACTCTGTGACCCACCGCCGCTCGGTTTGGATTCGGTGGGAAACTTGCCCCTGATTGATATTCGAAAAATGTGTTCACGGACATCACACACAGACCCCTTTTTCCTCATTGTCCCTGTGCATTGTGCTACATTTTGGTATCGGCTTTCTTGCAAAAAATATAACGTATATCCTGCTTACGCTTACTTTTGATTCTCTTCCAAAAACAGTAAACCTGTATATCCTGTCCTATTTCATCCAGCCAGTAGACATCCAAACCTTTTTGCAGCGTCCCTGCAGACGTAACCGGGGGGGGGGAAACGGTGGAATCTGGACGGGTTCCAAAGCACACGAAAAAGTTTTGTGTTTTATATTTTCTTCATGCGGGATTTCACTGGTCATTTCCTATGGGCGCACAGATGGCTTTAAATCAAAACTTTCAAGGTAATCTTTTGAACCCCATGGTTATGTCTAGCAGTGGCGAGTGTCAAATATGAAAAAGTATCGGCCCCATGTGTTTCCATAGCACTGAAGTCGGCTAGAAGGCCAGCGTCACGAAAGAAAACATTTGGTCTGAGTTAGTCGAATACCACAAGCTGGTGTGATTTCAGCTGCGGCACATGGCGGGTTTGCCTGAATTCATCCCTAGTGGAGGAAGCACGTGGGCCCGTCTGTGAGCGTGCAGGTGGACCTCCCCTGGATATTCGCAAGCAGACCGGAGCCGCTCCGTCAAACCTGGCCGACAAAGAGCTTTTGTTCCACGCCGGTGGAAAGTGATGCAGCTACATGTGTTCCGTGTGAAAGCCACGACGTTCGTGATTTATCAAGTGCGCTCCGCGGTGGTAAGGGGTTGACACCTGCATGAGTGACACATTCATATCGTGATGTAGTCTGTGCTCGATGACGGCATGCAGGGGAATCGATTTTGAAATTACTATGAGAATGTTTGTATTGACAATCATAGCTTTGTTATTGAAAACACGGCCCGATGTACATCAATGCACAGACGATGTAAAAAACATGCATACGCACACACGTTCAAATTTTCTGGTCCCTCACTCCCCGACGGGGAAAACACAGGAACACAGTAACAGGCAGGCAAGAGATTTTCAACCAAAAATACTAGTTAACTTAACCAGCGATGGCATCCCACGTGGGTTGGGACGTCCTCATGTGTTGAACCACACCAAACTTCACATCCCCCCTTCATTCTGACCGTGACTACACACCTGTTAAAAAAGTCCTTCGCCGTCGGCGTTGACAAAATCTGTCCACCGGCCTCGGTGGTAGCTCACTACAGTATGTGTCTCCGGGGCCGCGGTGACTGGGAATAACTGATCGGACCGATAGCATAAACAGAGGATGACAGGGGCGGATGAGTAAATGCATCGACAGAACGACATGCAGCCCTGGCTGCTGCTCCGCTGAATGACAGCTGACCCGCCTGAAGCAGCGCGAGGCACTAACCGGCGTTGTGCCCGGCCCCGCTGTGGGGTGTCACCGTGTTGACGACTATCACGCGATGTACTGTACTGCTGCCTGTAAACAGAATAAAACAAGTGGCTGGGGCTAGTCTTCAAACAGTACAACAGGGCTTGTAACTGAATAAATGGAACAAATTACACCATAAGCCTTGTATCCTTTGTGAATCATGGAGACTGTCATTAAAGATGTTGATTCAACATTTTTACGTTCAGTTTGTGGATTTGTTTACCGTAATTTAGACATATTTTGTGACGGTGGTGAGTTATTGAATATGTAAATGTAAAGTGTAAACTCTCAATGGTTTGTTTTTTTTAACGACTTTTGGATTATTGGAGAACATAACCTCTGAAAAACAAAAGCTTATGACACTTACATGTTTGGTTCTGGCCTAAGCACAATCATAAATGGGTATCAGAGTATGGACGAACTACACCACCGCTGACTTCATTGTCACCACCAGCGCCAACTTGTTGTTCAACTAGACAGGCTTCTACTACAGAGTTTCCTGAAGGAAGTCACTTACAGTTTGAAGGAACACAAGCACAAACACAACCAGGCCGTAAAAGCAAAATACTAAGTGGAATTTCTTTGTGTTTGATGTGATGACGTTAAATGTCCCCAAAAACCTCTGTATCTCATTTAGCCAACTGTTAGCAATGCTCTTTGTTTAAGACACGTAATAGCGTGAAATGTTCACGAGCGGGGTGTTCGATGACGTAACTCATGCAGGAGGGTAACACTTCAAAATGCCTTGAGCTTAAACAAATTGCAGGCGTCTGACCAAAAGCCTACTCCGTCAGGTGGGTGAAGGAACAGGACCAAAATGCAGGCTTACAGTCTTTGCAGACCAGGTGGGCAAAAGTAAAGCTCTATTCCGAATCTAAATCAGGAAAAACAGGAACCGAGCTGAAAACTGTCTGGGACACACAGACTGGAACGAACTGACCGAGACAAAGGGAGGCACAGAGACCAGGGCTGAGGACGAAATGTCCTTCCTATCTACTATTCCTATCTACTATTCCTTGACCTCAGTGGAAAACGTCATGAGGTCAAGGGAAGGTGTGAAGGAGGAGCGATGGGACTTAGGAAAAGCCGACAGCGCCGCTCAGAGAATCCGACTCGACTTTCACGCACGGCGGATGTTGTTGACGTGCGTCTGCCGTGGTGAAACTACAAATTGATGAACTACAAAAACCTCAGCGGCTCCATCGGCATGTTTCAGTGTGTTTTACCACCGTGTGACTTCAGATGTTTATGATTCATACGAAAACAGTAACTTAGACGATGACGTGCGTCTCTTCTGCGTCGTATTCATACTCTTCTACTTCTTCTACTTCTACTTTGGATTGAATCGTTCACGTCCGTGCGTGCCGCGTCACGTTAAATATCGCTGCCGCAATGAATTGTGGGGCGTCTGTATCTCCTTACTGTCACAAAGGAAGGTCCAGTGTACCCTACGCTAAAGGTCGATACGAAAGGAAGCATTGAAGCTCCTTTCCTATGCATTTAGAGAATCCAAATAGCTCTTATCATGGCTGCTGATCAAATACTTCCGGGGTCACGTCACGATTTAGGAAACTTCCTGAGCCAATTTGACAATTCAATCAACAGGTCACAGGTAACCAGACACAGATGAGGAACGGGTGTGGACAATCACCGGGGCAGGAGACACACAGAGAGTAAAGACACCGAACACAAGAGGAGGACAGGTAGCGCAGGGACACGAGGAAATGGTCATCAGAATAAAACAGGAACTAACAAAACAGAGCTAAAACAAACACCAGGGAAAACAAAGGAAACTTGACTAAAACAGAGAAACAAGGAAGGTCAAAATCAAAGCATTAATAAAACATAATGTCAAAACAAAACCCAAGGAGTCTTTCAAAGAGTGGATAGCGAGTTCATGATCCTGGCGGATTTTTAAAAAATCCATTGATTTGAGGGAAGCGTATGGGAAAAAAAATGCTGTTGTGGGAGGAAACAATTTAATATTCGAATGTTGAAAAGCAGGACATTTTAGTATTTCACAGACGCGTGTCTGCAGACAGGACACCCATCTTGAAATCCCAGTCAAATGGGGGACGTCTGGTCAAAAAGCGAAACAAACTTCATATTACTTGATAAAGTTGTCGTGGCTAACATGCCGCCAAACTGTTTTCCATTCACACGTTCTGCAGACACGGAGCAAAGTTCGCTTTCATGTGGATTCAGGCTTTCGGCCACGAGTCAAATATCTCCCGTTCGAGCTCTATTTTGATTTTCGCCAAATACTCCACTGCATTCACCAACTGGTCCCAGAACTTTGTGTGTCATTTAGTGGCGGAAAGGTGTGGCACATGTAGCACAGTGGACGAAGCAGCACTTTTCCAATGAAATCAGCTGGTTTCTGCAAAAAAGTAGCGAGCGGGGGAGAGTAAACCAGATTAAAGACCTATAAATCTAAATCAATGATCGGAAGGTCACTAAAACCCTGTGAACTGCAGAGATGGCTCATCGTTTCTTTTTATGGCGCCATGGTTATTTGACCCATTGTCAATATAGAGATATTTATCACTGCAGCTTTAAATGGGTGCGACGATCTCCGACCTTTGCTCTTCAGATTAAAATCAGTGCATGTTTCTCCTCTGGTCCTTCCACGACCGTAAACATTTAGCTTCATCTCTTATCCCCGCGGTGAATGAAGCCCTGGCAGAAGTCCAGGAGATGTAGGGTGAGATTGGGGAGAGTTGCCCCCCCCCCCCGCCTCCCCCCGAGAGAGCATCTGTGTGCTCGTAGGGCGCGGGGCCGCGGGACCCGGGAGCGGCCGGTTGTTACTGCGCTCCAGTTATGTATGTCAAGGCTGTCTAAGGTTTCACACGGAGAGGAGGGGCGCGAGCCTGGGAGAGCATTCAACTGCAGGGAAGTCAGTAGTCAGGAAGTGGACAATAATTCAAAACAGAGCTCCAACAAAAGAGGCCCTTCAGAATGTATGGACTTTAAACCGTATCTTTTCGCCACACATTCGCGGTATCCCTGTGGAAAAAGGCCCATAAAAAATATCAAAAGGTCGAGGGTGAGGACTGAAATGGAAACAGTGCGTTCAAGCATGTTTGGGGGGGGGGGGAGTTTTTGGAATATGCCTATAGAGCTGTAGGAATGGTTTTGACGAGTTTCTATTGACATTTTCATATTCTTTGTCTATACGGCCGGCGTCCATTGTGACTGACTTGTTTACAAGCTGACCTCAGCTGTGTTCAGTGAAGAACAATAGTGCAGGGCGTTTTAAAGGCTGTTTTCAAGCCTTCGGGCCGCGAGTAATAGATACGCAAGAGATGGATTATGGCTGCGGCATCGTTGCAGGCTGATTATCCCAATATCAAAAGCAATGCCGTTTTGGTCGATACAGAAATTGAGCAGTGTCCAACGTGGTACAACAAACCACATCCCTGTCATTGTCAAAGGACGGCACGGAGCCGCTTCCTGCGTTGACACGACACTCGGTTAAGCGGCACCACAAAGGCGCCGCGATGGCCATTTATATGTCCACTTCGCTGCATCTATGTGTGTGAATATTTTATGTTGATGTTAAGTTCTGAATTGCCTTTCAACCGGAGACACGCACATGCATACTTGGGAACACACGTGTGCACACTAACCGCTCACACGACCTTCTTGCCCTCTCGCGTTGTATAACTCCGGGAACAAGGGCGGTCCACTTCAGCGAGCAGCCAAGCAAAGCGTGAGCATGCTCTACGGGTCGGGGGGAAACTCGGCTGTTCTCCGTTGTGAGCGGTATCGTCTTGCTGTGTCACACTGTGCCGCCCTGCGCTTACTGTCCTCGGCAGCGAGCCGGCCTCGCCCGGAGGCTGCGTCTCTGCCGCGGCCCCTCCGGACCTGCAGGTCTTCGTTGGCTTTTCGCACGTGATCCGATGTGGCACCACCGCTGAACTGACTCAACCGTGTGTGTTTGTGTGTGTGTGTGTGTGTGTGTGTGTGTGTGCATTCATATAAAAGGAGAGGGTATTGTGCAAGGGTGTCATGTGTGCTGGTTATGGATTTGGTGGTTTCGTTATGGATTTTAGGCCGTAATAATTCGAGAGACCGAATTATCACTGCCAGGTTATTTGTAATGACTGTAATTTCTTAAAAGGATCACCACTCTCATTATCAGGTTTTTTTGGGGAACCGCCGTGATCCACGCGGTGATACATTAAAATAAGCACCGTCGCTGACATTTGTACTGCGCTGACTTTCCCTCAAGTCTGAGTCATCTATTCCCATTCCGGCCAGTTATTTCTTGCTCTATCCTCAAAATTACTTTTGGCTCCCATGCGAAGGGGATGTGAATTTATTGTATTCACGTGTGAGTGCAAGGGAGTGATAGCTGGAAAATGCTGGGGTCAAGTGAAGAAGTCCTGTCAGGAAGAAAATGAGTTACACCCATCGATCAAAGCATGACGGCTATTTTGGTCTGTCGTGAACTTTTCACGCATCGTTCAGTGAAGCGTCCGTGTCTCACCCTCCGTGTCTCACCCTCCGTGTCTCACCCTCCGTGTCTCACCCCCCGTGTCTCACCCCCCGTGTCTCACCCCCCGTGTCTCACCCCCCGTGTCTCACCCTCCGTGTCTCACCCTCCGTGTCTCACCGTCTCTTCCTCAGTGGCTGTCTGTGTGTGTCGTTGCCGTCGTTTGGTAAGTAGGAAATCATGAGGCCAGCAAAGCGTGTTGCTCTCTGACCCTGAGGGGAGACCTCATGATGTTACAGTATATTTGTAGCTGTAGCTAAATACATTGTGACATGGCCCGAGGTCATCGATGTTTGGCCTGTCGTCTACTGGAGTAAAAAAAAAAAAAGAAGCTTTATCCGACAATAATGCTGGCTACGTGGCCGGAATATCATGTGAAGTATTATTATATTGTACATGGTGAGCAACAAAAGGAAGTTGTCTACAACTAAAACAATCCCTGATGGAAACTTTGCAACTGTTCCCCTGGAGAAGACGTCTGTTTTTTTCTTCTTCTTTGGGAGCACATTGACGGATGGCTAAATGTGCACACGAATGAGAAAATACAAATTTCTTTGAAGCACTAAATAACTCCACCAATCATATTTTGGCTTCACGGCGGACAGAAGCGACTATTGGAGAGCTGCATTCACAAAATGATTTGTCGGTGCGGTGCTGTGAATGAAGAGGACGCTAGACTCGGGTGAAAGACTCAGCAGTCCCAGTGCAATCATCTCTGGCGCCCGACGTCTAGACAATTCATGTGCAGGACAAACATATACAGTGAGTACAGGAACAACGACGTACGTTAAGTCAATGTATTGTTTTAGTCTAAGCTGACGTGTAGCTATGACTCCTTTCACGTATACTTTGGCAGCCAACAGTGCACCAAATCATCCAAGCTTTTCATTTGGTCAAAGTGCGCCGGCAGTGTCAGACTCACCAGGAGGAATTCTGGGAGGCATCTCAGCGCAACAATGGGGGCTGGTGGGACTTTTTCCAAAAAATCCAGTCTCTTTACTGGCCCTCGTTGTGCGCCTGTCATTCGGGGTTCACATGACAGCGTGATTGTTCCAAGTGGCCACCAGTTGACTGTCACCACAGAGGGAGCAGCTCCACTGGGGGGTTACAGGTGGGGCGGGGGAATTCATATGCGCGCCCGTTCCTGTTTTGTCCTTTGTTCTGAAAGCTTTACAGGCTTCCTGTGCCCGGTTCCATTTGCTGACGTATAGGATTGGACGCTGGCCCCTAATGGGGGGGGGGGGACTTGGCAAAGGCTCAACTGTTTTGTTTCTACTGTCCACACATACTTAAACACTTGCTACACACGACGAGATTATCTCATGACTTGCAGTCGGGTTGTGCACCTTTTCCCAGTTTCTCCTGCTGTGGCGTACTTGGAAAGCTGCGGCTCCACAGGAACTTTCAGACTCGTTGGGTGCAGTGGGAAAACTAGCTGATTCCAGGCAGAACAAGCACGACCTTTCAGCGGCCGCACCGCGAGGATGTTTCAGCTGACCCCAGAAAAAACAGCAATTTCACTGATGCCTTTTCACTCGGTCCCCCGCCACCGCAGCTTACACATATTGATCTCCATAAACATGCTCATAAACTACCTTTAACACTTCTTGCCTTGGAGGCTCATATAGTGCCACCGGGTCCGGGACGGGAGATTATGTGATGTGGTTTATCTAATAACCTCTTGGCAGTCTTTTGATTTACTGCTCAGCCCCCCCCCCCCCCCCCTTAGAGCCCCATCCTCCCCCCATCACCGTTAAAGTGGCTGCTCATCATATGGGGATATATATTCCTTTTGTTGCCATTACTGATATTAATCCTTTCGACACACACGCGGCCTCATGCAGGCACCCCAGCCCACAGGGAGCGAACCGAGCAGAGGCAGTGGAAGACAAACAAGAGACGTGTAATGAATGTGTGTGTGTGTGTGTGTGTGTGTGTGTGTGTGTGTGTGTGTGTGTGTGTGTTCTGTGCATTGTGATTCATGAAACAGAATCATTCCATGCACTGGATAGAAATCCTGCATGTGTCTGTAAAAGCAGATATTCCCATGTGTTCGTGGAAACTCAAGCTAAATTGAATAAATGAGATCCCCGGGGATTGAGTTTACTGGGAGAGTGGTCATCCAAGCCTATACACACACACACGCACACACACACACACACACACACACACACACACACACACACACACACACACACAGGGTAGAGCATTTCCTCTGTGACGTGGAAACAATTCTGATACAGGGGCCCGTACAATAAATGATCTGTATGTACAGACAGGTGAAAATGTGAGCGGCTACTGGGCCCCTTTACTGCTGCGGTGTGTTGCAGCTGTTCATTCACAATTTGGCCTTTTTAATGGAGATCACCATTCACGTTGCATCGTTTTTTGGGAATAGAGATTAGTTGAGTGATTAGCTAAACTAACCAACTGGCAAAGCTCACATTAGTTTGCAATGAGACACGTTTGGAATGAAGGGGACACACTGGTCATCATTTTCCCACTTGAATATGTTATGGAAACAATTGATTATTGATTTTTAACAGTATTACCCTCATATTATATATATTCACTTATTATGTTCGAAATAAAGATATCAATTAAGTTCAATTCAACACATCCAATGTATGGCCCATAGTCTTCACTAACTAAGACAGACCTTACGTTTTAATGATGAACCTAATTTTTTCATAAACCACTAGTTTGAAACTAGTTGAAAACTTAAGGACTATGAGCTAAATGTTGGTGGTTGGTGCAACCCAATCCTAGTCATTAAGTCAAAGCAAGAATGACAAAGAAAAAACGAAAACTTGTGTATTGTTGAGGTTGAAGTGCTGCCACCTGCTGCTACTCGATGCACAATGTGCACGAGCAATCACGCGACAATCCCCCAGAAGCACTCAGAAAAATAACATTGACATTAATGTTCCCTCATTTTGACAACAAGCTATCCCGAACGCCGACAAGCGCTCTGGAAACACATTAGTGGCTCTGTCTGGGACAATGCAGCTTGACAGACGGGTGGAAGGACCCCATTCTCCTTCCTTATCCGGAGCCTTTTGATGGGATTACAATGTGAACCAGTCGAGGGAGGATCACCGCATATATTTACTATGGAAGCAGCTTAATAAGATTAGCTTCATTGTGCCCCTGCGGGCCTCAGACGTGAACCATTACGGGCTCACTCTTTGTACAATCTGAGTATCCACCGATGCAATCGTAAACAATCCAAAGCCTTCGGAGTCAGAGGAATGCACCGTACGGCAAAGAGAGCATGAGAACGTTTTAGCACAAACTCGTTTTGCTTTGGAATATTCAAATGAGTTCTCGGGGCCGTTTCGGGGGGCTCTTCAGGGGTGGCGATGCCAGTCGGTTACGTCCGGACTGAACCTGAATCTCTTGGGTGGATTGTCGTGGAATTCGGTATTGTCTCCGTCAAGTTGAAATCACTTTGACAAGCCTCTAACTTGCAGCAGCATGTCACATTAGGTCAAGGCTTCTAATGGCCATGCCAGGTGTCAGGGATCTGCCCCTGTCCTGGACACAAAATGACTTTGTGAACGCCATGTTTTTGTATTTGTTGTGGACTTTGAATTTACATTTCAGTTCTTTGGACTTTGGTCTTTGGGTTTGGATTTTTTTATGATTTGCAGCTCTGGTGATTGCATTTTGGATTCGTGAGTTCCTGTTTCACTATGTCAGTTTCTTACGTTTTGTGTCTGTCGCGTGCTCTACTTCTGGTCTTTGGTTCAGGAAGTTTCCTAAATCGTGACGTGACCCTGAAGTATTCGATCAGCAGCCATGATGAGAGCTGTTCGGATTCTCCAAATGTATTGGAAAGGAGCTTCAATGTTTCCTTTCCTATCTCCTCAAGCATAGGGTACACTGGACCATCCTATGCGAAAGGAAAGGAGATATAGACGCCCCACAATTCATTGCGGCAGCCATATATAACGCGACGCGCCACGCACGGACGTGAACGATTCAATAGAAGCAGAAGTAGAAGAAGTAGAAGGGTATGAATATGACCCAGAAGAGACGCACGTCATCGTGTAAGTTACTGTTTCCTATGAATCATTTATGATATGATGTCACATATACACAGATGCACGTCAATAACATCCGCCGTCGCCTGATGACGGCGAATAGAGAAAGTCGAGTCGGATTCTCTGAGCGGCGCTGTCGGCTTTTCCTAAGTCCCATCAGTCCTCCTTTGCACCTTTCATTGACCTCATGACGTCACTGAGGTCAAGGAATATTAGATAGGAATAGTAGATAGGAATAGTAGATAGGAATATTAGATAGGAATATTAGATAGGAATAGTAGATAGGAATATTAGATAGGAATATTAGATAGGAATATTAGATAGGAATAGTAGATAGGAATAGTAGATAGGAATAGTAGATAGGAATATTAGATAGGAATAGTAGATAGGAATAGTAGATAGGAATAGTAGATAGGAATAGTAGATAGGAATAGTAGATAGGAATAGTAGATAGGAATAGTAGATAGGAAGGCCAATTCGACCACACCCTTTGTCTGGTTCCCCCTCCTCTGATTGTCATGCCTCCCCCTGTTTCACCTGGGTTAAACTACCCCCCCCCCCCCACTTGCTCCCCACTCTCCTTTGTTGGTCCGAATGTTTGTCCCTGTTCACTTCAGTCTTGTCTTTCCGTGGTGTTATGTTTCTCTTGAGTACACGTTCCTGACTTTTGCCTTCAGAGGGATTTCCGAGACCTGCCTCTGTTTCCTTAAAAAACTGTCAGTGAGATGTTGAACTACATGGATGAGCATGGTGAACCTTAATCACCAACACGTTCGCATTTTCACTGTGAAAACCTTTTTCGGCGCCGACATCGGCATTCCGCCTCACACAGCTGCTAGCGCGGCTTCAGCGTCCTCCAGGGGTGGCTGTGTATTTATAAAAAAGTGGTTGCCATGAGCTTTAGTCGGTCACGTCATGCTTCCTTATCATCGAAAGAACAGATGTAAAGTCAAGTATTACAGATACACTACTTTCCACTACTCAAAAGTAATCAGGATAATTCGACTGTACCCCCCCCCCCCCCCCAACACCCCCCATCATTGTCAACGTTGGACTGACAATGGCACCTTATTAAACAAACAAGGCTATTGGACTTTTTATGGACCATTTCACTTTTCTGTCTATTATTTTAATACATATTATAATATTATATTTATCATTATTGTTTTAGTTCTGGGAATTTTTACACACAAACCTCACATTCCCTTGCGTCTTTCAACTCAACATTCGAGTTTCAAGATCTCCTTTTTCACTTCGGTCTACCGAATGACAAAAAAACAAATGGATAAATTACATATATCCTTGAATATCCATTCTGTTGCAATGCTGTAGGGCGGGAAATTTCCTTTTACGTATTCAGGTAGATAAGAAAAATGCCAGAGTAGATTTGCATCTTGAATAAAGGTGGATCAGAGATCATAATGATTCATCTCTCCACACACTGAAACGTTTCACGGAATCATGATCGTGCAGAAGAACTTATTCTCATCAGTGCAACTCTACATCATGTCATGCTGTGTCTCTCGAGCCAGCCCCGTCCGGCTCCCACTGTAAACAGAGCCAGAGGAAAGTGATTCGCAGTGGGATAGAACACCTACTGTCGCTCAGGACTTGTGTGACTGAAACATGAAAAGCATCGCGGATTTCCGACCGAGTTTCCGCACGTGACCACTCAAACTGCCGCTCAGCCTCGGGAACAGGTGACGACTCCGTCGTACCGCTAGAAAGATGAGCCTTCGGCGTATCCATTCATATCTCTCTCCCTCTCTCTCTCTCTTTCACTGTATCTCTGAGCAGGTAAAAAAGAAATAATCCTCCTATCCAGGCTATTAGTCACAGAGGATTAGACCCCGTGGCAGAGACAGGCAGGGATGGGAGGTGAGCAGGGAGAGAGAGAAAGAGAGAGAGAGACCGATTAACTGCCTCCAGCATTATGATGTAATGTTCAAAGGCCCCGAGGAAAAGTGTCATCCATTACACTATTGCGTGTAGATACATTTTGATGGAGGGGAAACATTTGCAACGTGAGAGTGAAACGCATTGATCCCCTCGCAATGAGTTCTCCTTTCGTTTAACATGAGTGTACTTCAGCGTTTTGTGTATTGTGGTTTGTGTTTGCAAACCACTCCATCCCAGGCCTGTACAGATCTCCCTGGTGAGGTGTGTAGACTCAAGGCCAACTTTATCATCAGCGTGGGTAGAGATCTCTGCACCTCCGACCCTCTCCAGGAGCTCATTTGAAAGTCACGACTCATCTATCTATCTATCAGCTGTTGATCTAATCAGAAAGCATCTCCTCCATTACTGCCACAGGCGTGGCACGAAAATCGAGGGCCAACTTTCTCACTATTGCCGCTCCTGCAGCAGGTGTTCAGAAAATGTTTGTTTTTTTTCAAATCGCATCCCTTTTTATTACTTTTCTTCTGGCGTTCTGCTGTACCCTCGATGTTGCCCATTTCTTTGTCTCATTTTCTTCTCTTTTCGTGTCGAACACTGTTTCGCTTCCTCGAGTAAAACTCGACTGACGTGGAGATTTATTACTTGACGGTTTGCTGGAGGAAATATCCCATTTTCCGTCGGACAGAGCTCGAAACAGGGACAATCGATTGTTTTTTGTGCAGTTAAATGAGATCTCAGCACAGGAAACATGACAGGGCTCCATCCTTGCTTAGGTTCACACGTTGCCGGGCCTTGATTTGATATCAATATCCCCCCCGAAGAAATACATGGATCAGTTTAGCCTGGGGTCAAAGATTGGGAATCCGGGGAAGTTTTAACACTGGAACAGTGTTACAAGTGCCCCCTCTAGTGGTAACTCTAGGTAACGCATGTCCCAAGCAGCATGGTAGACACACTGAAACAAATGGAGGAGACATAATTGCTACAGTTAAAAAACTGTTTTCTTGAAAAAAAAATTGTTGTTACCCTCATCATGTGTGATTACAGTGCCACCTGAAATGTCTCATATCTCATATTATAAGCCTGATCTTGATTGCTCATATCCAACCATTGTGTGCCAAGCGCACTCAATTATCATTAGAACACGTCACCGGAGTCATTTCCAGCAGGCCTGCAGGCGTCGAGGAACATTACCGTTGGGAAAATTAGGTGGCGGCAGTCTTCCACGGTGAGCGGACCAATTAGGAACGGCGAAGCGCGTGGCGGGCCCTCAGTGGAGAACTGAGGAGATGTACTGTACTGGTGGAGGTGTAATTAGCAGCCATGTTTTTTTCTGTCCGAGCTATTAACACAGTAGTTCGTGACGCTTGCAAACAAGCTGTTTAAGGTTAATGGGGCCGTGTCTCGTTCAGAAAAGTTAACAACGCTCTCGGCGTACAGTCATAAGCACGATTCAACTAACTTGACCCGGCGGCCTGTTTTAAAAATAGAAGTCTCTGAAGGTAGACCGTCACCTAGTCAATTAGTCATCTGTCAGTTAGGCAGATTGGTACAGGGCGCAGTGGTGGGGGAAGTATTAACGTTCTTCCATTTGAATAAATGTACCAATATCACAGACAAAAAAATACCTCCATACTCATTACGAGGAAGGTTGGGGTTAGGTAAGTTCTGCATTTAAAATGTTTACTGTAACATTATTATTATTCATTGAAATGAACCATTGTCATCCAATACATGACAAGAGGATTGAAATTCACAACAAATCAAACCTGTGGTTATAATTTTTGCAATTTGTTTTGTTTTGTAAGCTTATTATTATTATTATTATTATTATTATTATTATTATTATTATTATTATTATTATTATTATTATTATTATTATTGTTATTAGCAAAACCAGTAGCTGTATCTATAAAATAAATGTAGTTGAGTAGAATGAAATTAAAATACTCAATTACTGTAAACCCCCAAAATAGTTGTTGCTTAAGTACAGTACTTGATTAAATGTGCTTAATTACCTTACACCAATTGCAGGGCATAGTCTTGGTTGTGTTCATACTTTTCATGCTCAATATCACTCATATTTTAAAAGACGCAGGTTTGTTATAAACCTTTTCCACTCATGTTGGATTACTGACGGGCAAACGTTGCATATATTCAGCATTTATATACAATTTTAGGGCTGAAATTATTAGCTGACACTATAGATTACTCTAGGTTGGATGTCACATGAAAAATTGCATATTGCAAATCTTTCTTCTTGCTGATATAAAAATGCTTGCGCTTCACATTCATAGTGAAGTGGTTTGTCTGTGGCAGGATGTGGAACTAAACGTGAGACTGGCTGATTTATCCTTATCATCACTTTGTATTTGACGTTTTTTGGAATCACTTGCTGTGAATTCATATTGTTGTTGTTGTTGTTGTTGTTGTTGTTGTTGTTGTTGTTGTTATTACTATGACTCTTTCACCTTTCTTTTTACTTTGTCTACTTCCTCATCCCAAACCGCCTGTTGTGCAATTGTAACAAATATTTCATTTACTTACCATTTGCATGATTTAATATACTGTATGCATGTGAAGGATCCTGAAATGATACCAAAAAAATGTACGCGGCACACACTCACACAATCAGTCCCATGCTGTAATACCCAAAAAGCCATGTCATTTACCGAAAAATATAATAACTCCAAATAATTAATGTAGTTAATTTACTCAAAATGATTTGCTTCTATTGTTCTCATTTGCATGGGGCAGATTTCCACGCGAGCGGTGGGATCTTTAATTTTCTTTTCCCAGCGACAGTTGACGATGAACAGCCTCACGGTTGCACCTGGATGGAAGCCCAGAGCCATGTATCTTCATCTTGCACTGATAGAGCGGGCGGCCTCCTCCGGGACCTCAATCCGATGGATCCGGGATTTCAGGGATGATAAGCTCTTGAGCAGCTCTGGAGCGCCGCAGGGAGCTGCTCCCTCAACCTGCCTCCCCGCTCTCATCCTGAGAACTTCCAGCCCAGCGCAGGCTCCGAGTCACCGACGGCACTAACGTTTGACATTGCTTTTCTGGATGGAGCTCGATTAAATGCTTGCTTGCTAAGTGCTTTACATTGAATCAGAGCCCTAATGTTTTTTAAACTCATTGTCAAAACTTGTGTACATCGAGTAAGAATTAAATCTGTGCTGTTTCAATGCTTAGTGTTTTTTCTTTTGAGGGTTTTTGTAAATGTTTTAAGGCCACCTCCTGTTTGGATGTTCATGTGAATCTTGAAGCAGCACCCTGACTTCAGTATAGGCACCGATCAGATTTGATTTTCTGGGAAATGTTGTGACTCTGGCACTGAACGGTGGTGCACACGTTTTTGAAATGACTCCACAGGACTTGCAGGTGCCAACGATGAGTGTTACCAGGCATCGTGATCTAGATGAAACACTCAATATCCTGCAACACTGGTAGATAGGGTTGTCTCTACCAATAAAGTGAATGGTTTATTTGATGTATCTGAAAAGGAAGGCACTGGACGGCAAAGTTAGATGCTGAGGTTTTTGTCACTTACCACATGAGTTAGACTCCGAGACCAAACATTTGGTTGAGGTTGTAGATCTTCAGAGTTGATGAAGTCTTAGGTTGGTAACTAATAGTCATAAAAATACTAATCATTTATTTATAGAGCATGTTTCAAAATTCCGATTACAAAGAGCTTATATCACAAGGCAATAAGTAACAAGGCACAAGGCAATAAATAAATAGTACAAAATAAAATCAAAATGAAGACAATAATTATTACATTTTTTTTTTAATTTTTAAAAGAAAAATATAATTTCAAGAAATAAGCAGGAAATGCGCTCAGATAAAACCATGTCCTAAGAAGGAATCTACTGAGTCAGAGGGATCTCCTCAGGTTAGACCATCCCAGAGTCTTGGAGCCCGGACTGCAATGGTTCTATCACTTTTAGTGCAGTTCCTATGCCGGGGGGTTTCAAAGTAGGAGTTGGTGATTAGTGTACTAAAAGATCAGATAAAAGATGCAGATAGGCCACAAGAAGCCCTGAAGCTAATCGGTAAAATCTTAAAATGAATTCTAAAACATAGGCTGAAATAGGAGTGATGTGATCACGTCTCTTGGATCTTGTTAAAAGCCTGGTCGCTGAGTAGCTCAGTCGATTTTTGGTTGAGGCAGGTAAAAAGGCTGTTGCAACAGTCCAGATGTGACGATACGAAAGCATGTAGGAGAGTCTCAGCGTCTTTAAAAGTTATTAGAGACGGTAAAGGCGTGATTGCACAAGGTCCATTCTGTGCACCAGGCTGTACGAATGTGTGCGGAGTCATTTGAAAGTGCATCGAAACCTCGCCTCAATGACCCAGAGGTCAAAGATCGTGGAGAAGCAAACCATGATGACAGATCCTCATGAGCTCACACGACCTCCACAGGGGTCAGAGCCGGCCCCAGTGGGCTGCGATTTCACTGCCACGAGTCGATCAAAGGCGGCCGCAGCGTCTACTTTGCTACATCGCTTCACTCACAGGCAAGGATTAGGGAAAAACATGTAGGCCTACAAGAGGACTCTCAATTCACCAAACGTTGTGTTGTGTCGGTGGCTGCAGCAACTATGTCGCAAAAAAAAGAAGAAAAAAGACCGCAGTGTTTCCGTTAATATTGATGGAGGCAATTACTGCAAAGATGAACGATGAAATTAGTATGCTAATGGGCTATTATCACACAATCACGCACACTGGTCCCTGAACACTCCTCTCCTCCCCGCGGCCTGATGAGAACATTCCCCCCGTGTGCAGACGGGGACAAAGGCCCAGTGCGTAATGCTTGACAGCTGATGAATTGTAAGAATGTGAATTATACATGCAGGGCTTCATGGAGGCACACAATATTTGGATTTCGTCGACGTGGCTCAGTCAGGTTTTTATTATAAAAAAAGGGGGGGTGGGGGGGGGGGGATTATTGTTGTGAAATCATTTTTTTTTGGTGATTTATTTGTGACGTGTCGTTGGCTCATTTTATTGCCAAAGATGTCGTTGCAATTTGTATTTGAGAGTATAAAGCAATTGTTCCACTTCACATTGCCTAATTAAACATTATCTGTCTCACAATACAGATCACCATCTCAGCCTACCCTTTGGCCACCAGGTGGCACTCTGACACCGCGGTACAGCAGGCCGAGCTGTCCAGATGTTGTTCAAATCGAAAGGTCAGCTCTTCCCTCAGTGCTCACCGTGTCTGTGACTCTTTGCCGTGTGAAAGGTCACCATTCGCAGGCGGAGGACAATCCGATGCAAAGTTGATGTAGCTGAATCATAATTATTCGTCTGCAACAGAGTACAGAGTGGATCGCTATCAAAGTTTGGGCGGATACTCCAATGTGACCTGAAGGTGGATGCGGGGCGGGGCGATAAGTCCCCTCGTGTGAATATCCCAGCGGCGTGAGAAATGCCTTTTTCCCATTCGCGGTAACAATTTGTCACTCCTGTGCCCCCGTGACTTGGCGGCACCACAGCGTGTCACACTGATGTCAAATTGGGGCCAGTGTATCAGCACACGAAGGGATGCATCAAATGTCAGCGTGACAGGGACCGTATGAGAGCAGATCCATATTTATATTAGGGCTCCTCAGACGGAACAGATAGGACCGGATTGCCAAGCATGTTTGTGCATATTTTACTGCAACACGGCTCCTCCACCTTCATTGACTTACAGAGGCGGTGATAGAGAAGGCCTCCCCCAAGGAGCTCAGAGATGTGTTCCGGAGATAGGCACACATGCCGCACACTCTATTCCCGTCCTCCTCTGCCGTTTGATGCGCATGCCCCTGAATCGATCCACACAAAGCGAATAGTTCCGTGCTGGCTTCTGCCACATGAGCCACTCCAAGACCTCTCATTCCGGCTGTGACAGGGGGGCCGGTGGTATCGATCCATCGGCAGCTGCCTGAAGGGGAACGACTGCCGGCGCGCAGATGAAAATCCACTCGTTCACATCTGGTCCGTCTGTCGCAGAAGGCCTGTGGCACGGCGCGGGGTATTTGGCAGGTCCACCGCACCAACTTTGAGCCCCCGTGGCCCAGATGACGCTGGTGGTGATGTGTGCCCGCGCTGCGCAGGGGCGAGCTGCAGCGAGATGTAGATGACACGTCGTTCCACCACAGCTCATAGGTTTGAGCCTCACGGAAAGCCAAGAGTCAAGTGCTTGCGTCCAGACCTGGCGTTAAGGTGCGTCCCGGGAGATCAGATCACAGTGGGGGATTAAAATGTGCCCTGAATGCGTCTCCCCTGTGACCACTTCCGGCACAAACAACACCATTTGGTCTCTGCAGTCTGAGTAGGCCGTCCTTCAATGTGACCCCGGTTGCGCATGCGTTCGCATGCGGCTAAAAGAATGTGGCCACACGCGCCCCACCACCGCGAGCGATCGGATCTCACATGCGTCCTCAATGTGTCTTCGCTGCGTTCACATGCTGTACTCAGACCTGTCCCATTGTGAAAGGATCACCCAGGTTTCATTTTTTAACACTAGGTCTGAACAGGGTCGGTTTCACGGGGGAGAATTCATGACGGATAGCGACTGTGTAGCGTTCATAATCATCATGAAGCAGAGGTGATGGATGGCGCCATTGGCCTTCTATGGTATTCTTTTGTGCTACGTCTGGGGACTTCCGTTTTTCCCGGGGCATGAAGGGGAACACGCAGACTCTTTACACGCACAAGTGGAGAAGGTAACCAGACACACGGTGCAACGTATCCGGGTGCAGCAGGTCATCGAAGAGGCGGCGAACACACCGGTGCGGGGAGTGATGTTGACAACAGAGAGAGACGGAGAGGGAGAGATCCATCCTGTGCAATGTTGCATTAGGTTTTGTGGAGCGTTAAAGTAGCGGCCGGGCATCAGCCGCTAGAGGGCAATCAGGATTGGCAGGGATATCTGTCACCGCAGAGACAACAGACAGCGGCATTAGTGGCGTCAACGAGGTGTGTTGTGCTCACACCGCACAGAGATGTTCCCTGATGGGAAACGAAACGCTTTATACTCTGGAAAAAGTTACGCAAAGTGTTGTTTTGCATTGTTTGAGGGATGTTTATTTATTTTTATTTTTTTATTGTGTTGTTCTGGCAGTCAAGCATGTGAGTCAACCCTCCCCATTCTTCTCCATCACACCATCACATATTGAATGTGTGTGTGTGTGTGTGTGTGTGTGTGTGTGTTAAAGTGTGTTCCTGAAAAGAAAACGCAAAAGGCAGCAATACCGTGAATTATGAAGAAGTGAGGCTCGGTGTAAGTGATTTATCAAAGAGAACAGGACGCTGCGAACAAAGCTCACGCGATTCCCTTTTTTGCAGCCCTCTGTGAAATATTGCTGTTTGGTTGCCCTCACCTTCTCCTCCTCAACACTTAAGCAGAGACAAATGCAAGTGTCGTCTGTGACTAGGAACCAAAGCGACGAAAAGGCCAGTCAGTTAATACCAGCGGAGGGAGGAAGTCAGCCACACTAGTTGTGATGAATCGATACCGTATCTCCTCCGAGATAATTTTTGTGTAAGTTGCTTTCTGTGAGGAGACTGGCTGTACATTTTTTCCTGTTTCCACACCAGTCAGCACATTTCTTCGGAGGGGCTTCGACCTGTGGGCTCTTCTGTCGCACCGTTGCCCTCACACGTTTACTTTGATAAAGAGTAATGATGAATCCTTTTAGAAAATAAAGCACTTTTTTGTGATGAGTGAAGAGACATTTATTTTCCCTTCGAACCTTGTATTGTGAATATTCTGAAATAACTTTTAAAAGCTTAGCTTTTCAATCTTGCAATTCCTCTTTTATGTTTTTGTGTTTATATTTTTTATTGATTACAAAACTCCCTGTTCACTCTGGTACAAAAAAATGGGAATATTTATGTATTGATTCAACGCGAATGTGCGTATATTAGACCATTTTCTGCAACCGTATTTAACGCTGCGTTCCATTATACCTCAGAATTCGGACCCCGGATGTCTGGGTGGTGATTTTTTTCCTACCTCCCGAGCCGCAGTGGAACCGGAACGCAGCACAACACGACGTTGCGGACATGGCGACTTACACGGAGGTCGGGTCCCCCTACTGTAACTATATTTAACTCATTCAAAGTTGACGACAAAACACTGATTCTTTGTTGCAGGTGATTATACATATATGAACACACAATTGTGGACTATGTATTCAATTTCTGAGAATAGGTTCTTCTAAATATTACACACTGTAGCTTTATGTTAAGTCAGTCAATGCCTACAGGCTCTCCCCTTTTGCTGGAGGAGCGAATGCTGCATCAAGACATGGGTAACCAACACAGTACGCCTGATAAAGCTCAATAGCCAATGATGAATAAATTCATTGTGGTGAATGAAACCATTTGTTGTTGTTTCATTTATAATGTGCATAACTGTGATTAATACCTCAATGACAATGTAACGGCCCTTTGCCCTTTGCGAGATTGCGATGAGGCCTTCACAATGATCTTCTGAGAAAGAGTACCTGAATATTGTAATTTGACAATTCATGCATGGTATTCAAAGCTCCAGTGATGTCCTCCACTGTGTGACAGGGGTTGTGCCAGCTGTAACAGAAGGGTGACAACACCCTGACGAATCCACGGCGTTCCCGGTTTCGACTCGTGCGACAGCCCCTCCCCCCTCGGCTCGCCTGCTCTCTCTGCGACGACGACAACCAGAGCACAGAATTCATCAGCGTGCATTGTGGTGAAATTGATCACTGCAGTCAATACCAACTAGCGAAGCCACTGGCACTGCTGCTGCAGAGGAGGAGGCATCAGCGGTGCTTTGCCTCGTCCGTGATCTATCTATCTTTAGGCAAGAGCGAGGTATGGGATCAATAATATACTACAGGCAGCTCATATTTCACCGCTGGCCCGGCAGGGATGAGAGGGCGGCAGGGGTAGAAGGGGGAAGTGGAAGATGGGATGATGACGTGGGTTTTGCAAGGCTGTCGGGGGTCAATCCCCGAAAAAGCTGATAGCGCGGAGCAGAAACAGGTGATGTGGATGCAACAAAAGGTGAGAAAATGAGAGAAAAGTTTGTGGCGTGACGCGGGGAGTCAATAGTGCGGCGGAGGCTCGTACGCTGTATGGACGACGGCGCGGCCTGACAGCTTGTCGATTCAGTGAATTTATAATGAATGTTCTTTTATTCTCCTCTTTCTCTCTAACCTTTCTCGTCTCCTTTAGTCCCTTTACCTCACCTCCCTCCTTCCTCTCCTCCTGTCACCTGCTCTCTTCATTTGGAGCATCACTCCCCCCCCCCCCCCCTCGCCGTGCTCTCCCTCCCTGCCACAGACTCATGTAGCCTATCAGCCTGGGAGTAAAAAACGAGGTATATGAAAGGCGCTTAGTTGCATTTCCTGCTGGCCCTGCTGTTGCGGTGTCCTAATGATGCAAATGTTAGGCTGGCTAATGAGCAGGAGATATGTTTGGGCTGAAGTTTGCCGCGCCGCTTGACCATCTTGTCTCATGAATAATATCACCGTGTCAGAGTCAAGATGTGTGTTCCTCTCGGCTCACAAATAATGACCATTGCAGATGGCGCTTTCTCAAATCGCGCAGGCGGAAAAAAAAGAGAGACAATTGTTTGTCCGTAACGGTGTCCAAAGGAGCAACTGGCGCTCTCAAAGGGAAGATCATGAAAATTCATGATAAAGGATTCAGAATGTAAGCAAATTATCAGCTTTGACACACACACACACACACACACACACACAGACGCACATACACACACATAAGCACGCCAACACACACACACACACACACACACACACACACACACACACAGAGGCAGAAAAGTGTCTGAAACTTCAGGGTGAACTCTAAGATCCCTTTCACCCGGTTGAGTCACATGACCTTTTGACCCAGAGTTCATTCTGACTGTCACCTAACACACACGGAGGGCGCACGGAGAGCGCAACCAATAGATGTTTCTCTCTCCCTCCCCGCCTCGTGGCTTAATCCTCCATGCTTTTGCCCTTCAGTTTTTCAAAGACAGCCTGCGGGTTAGAATTGCCCTTTGCTGACTTGTGGCTGACAGTGAATAAGTTCCCCTCTCGTCTCCTGCCTTTTATCTCTGAGATCATACTCTGAGTGGGTCAAGATCAATGGTGCTTCCCGCAAATCTGCCCGGGCTCTGGGTGCTTCTCATTGACCTTACACAGGGGTAACTGAGCGCCCCTTACTCTCATCCAGCCAGATTTTTTACATTCACTTCTATGGATAAATTCACCCACTGCTCACGGGGCTTTTCGTCCAAAAAGACATAGACCTTACTTCTCCTTAGACCCGAACTGTAAGCTTTACTGCATGAAATCGTTCAGGGGAATATGAAGTGAAACTGACAGGCAGTAGGCGCAGGTGTTGAAAAGATAATAGGTGAACATTTATTAATAAGTGATTCGGAAACAGGCGGCGCCAAGCGACTTACACTCCGCAAGAATCTGTCTTCAGTCTTGTTGAGAAACTGTATATGCATTTTTAATGCCACCCGCAGGTTTGCGAACAGTCCATTGAGACTTACAATGATACAGCGCTTGGAGCACGAATGACAAAAATCTCAATAACCAAGGACGTGCTGTGACAGGGTGATAAATGGCTTCATATGATGGAACAGACGGTACTCAGGACAGTGCAAACTTCTCTACAGCAGCACCACGGAAGAAGAAATCAATTTCAGGTATGGCATAGAATTAATGTGCTGTATTGATTGAGCCGGGGAAAAACATCCTCAGCCTGCGTCAGGGATGGACTGCAATGTAGAATCACCCAGTGTCCCAATAAACAGCCGCTGCATATATTCAGCGGAGTGTGACGTGACTGGACAACATGGCTACAAGTGACGGTAGCAACATATTTGTCCTCTGAACTCTATCTTCTGAAGCGCTGCGTCAAGACAACGGATGCGCGAAGAGTAGAGTGTAAGTGATGCTTGTGCGGTCCTCAGGCCTGATACAGGCCGAGACAGCAGCCCAGTCCGGATCCAGCTGGGAGCTCACGTTCAACGGGATCCCCAGCGAGACCCGCTTTCAACAAGACGAATGACGAGCGCCGAGCTTCAAACTGGGTGCACTCAGCCCAGACATCATTGGGTCCGAGATGAATAAAGAGGTGGCGGCCCCTCGCCGGCTCTTCCCTAATAGGAGGAGCTGCCTTGTGTGACAGCAGCCCATAAATAACCCAGTCACCGTGTCACCGGAAAAGAACACACTCACCTGAGCACAGTCACTCAGTGGCATCATGAGGGAGAGGTTGGACGTTAGAATATGAGGGCCTAGAATGGCAACATGTGTGTGTGAGGGTAGGTCACAGACAGACTATGAGTCTAGAAATGTTCATTTTGATGTCATATATCAGAGAAAAATAATCATATATTTTTAACCAATTTGGGTTAGTTTAAGGGTTAGTTTAAGTCTGTACTGATATGTATTTCCACTGAAATATTTTTGTTTTTATTCTCATTTGGCTCTTCTCCCCAAACCACCTTCTCCTCTCATCGCCTGGCTTTGTCACAGGTGAGCCCGAAAGTGCTCGGAGTTAAGGAAATGGCCAAAAGCCTTTCATTTTTTGTCTTCTCGTGGTGGGAAGGTACGACGTTTGATTATGGCCACTAAAAGGGGCATAAGGGGCAAAGTCATAATATGAGAATAATGTCCATTGTAGAAGAAAATCGTTTTACGCAAGTGATTTTAGGCTACGTGTCATGTTAGAGTGGGAATATCAAAAGATCAGCACTTCCACTTGCATTTAAATGTGGAGGCTCTCGTTAAGTTATGCTTTAGTATTCGTTTCACAGATAACAAATGTTTTGGTGTGTCAGTACCACATTATGAAGTATTGGGACTTTTAAAGAGATTGTGCAAGAAAGTGTGTCTATTCTGAAGACAGAACCACAAGGTTTTCCTGATTAAATTATGACATTATTGTTCCAATATGATGATGATCGTCTTAATTGCGATTTTATTCTGGTAATTCTCTGTATTACCGAAATCTCAGAGAGTACGATGCTGATAAATCTGATGAGTCAAGGATGAAATAAAGTCACTTCTTCATTCAACTGTTCTTTAAATCAATAAAATGGTGTTAAGTGACTGCATATTCTTAATATTTGGTCAGCGCACATTGATACATCGATAGCCACGGTCTTTTTTTTATTTTTTAAAATTAAAATACGTATATACAAAACAATCATGGCATAATATCCATTCGTTTGCAAAGTATTTGCCAGAGGGGAATGGCAAAATAGGTTATTGAGTTATGAAACTAAACTTAAAACCAGATCAATAAAGAAAGATGGAAATCATTAATAGAAGAATAAACAAAAATAAATAAAAACACAAAGGGGAAATACACTGTCATTTCAATTGTCTGAGGCAGTGGGAAGGTCCTTCAGAAGGTCATACAGTATTATTTACATTCATTAAAAAAAAAACAGTTAGGGGGAGATTCCTGGATTCTGTTTTTGTGGATACAAAATTTTGCCCAACAAACAAATTGGTAGCCACAGTTTTGCTGCCACAAAAAAAAAAATAAAAATAAAAACCGTCAGTAGAACGATTCACTCGACGGCGCTTGAGATCACGTGGGCAGCGTGCGTCGTGACGTCACGCGGAAGTCGCTCCAGGCAAGATGGCCGCGTCCTTGGCCGGCGAGTGTTGACTGCGGCGGTGTGTGTCTGACGCGCTCACGGCAGTCGGACGTTCTCTCCCGGCGTGAGCGGCTGACGAGCGACAGCGGAACATGGAGAGGCGGCAGTTCGTCGCCTCCCTGGTGGTAAGACGCTCGTGTGACCTCCCGCACACACTGGCTCTCTGCGGCACCTCGAGATGTAACGCGACTATCACAGATAGAGTAGACCGGAAGTGGGGCTGTGCTCTTCACTAAAGGTTTTACTGCGAGTACTATTTAGGTAAACTGGTCGTTGTGAATGAGCAGATATGTGTATTTTTCTCTATTAAACATAGTGTTATTCATTCGCCATGTCTGTGTCTAAATGTAGTCTGATCTTATGTCTTTTAACTTTTGTATACCTCAACACAGAATATAACTTGCACTATGTTGTTGAGCATAAAGAGAAATAGATTAATGAAAACCTAAGGAGCCTGTTTTTCTGACGGGTGTACAAGACAAGGTGTCCTCAGTTCAATCCAAGTTAGTGCCTCTTTTGAGTGGGAACCACATAGTCTTTTAGGATTTTTATAAAATCATTTGGATTAATTTGTTTGTATGCACCGGCAGAGCCGGCCCTGGCGATGTTGGCGCACTAGGCGGGATTTTTGATCGGCGGCCCCCCACCCCATTACTAATCACCACTTGCAATATAAGAAGTTAAACATTGTACGACATCTAAGCGGTGCAATATATAATAATACAAATATTAGTGATATATAAATTGCGCATAGTAAATAATTCAAGAAACTTCTGAGAACTGTTAATAATTATAAATAATCATTTCATCCTTTTTTCCAACTCATTTCGCGGCTGCAACTCAAAGGCAGACAGTCTTGGATGGTGCATAATAATCTAACATGCATGCATTGGTCACTTGCATCACAACATGACAGCAGATGGAGTTCATCATATTGTCAGATCAGTTCAGAGCTTTGTTTTGCGATTAAAAGTGTTAAAATTTGGTCCCAAAATGCAGACGGCCAGACTCAATCAATGTTTGAACATATTTAATAGTTTTTCAAGCAATAGCGGGTGAAGATGGGGGGTGGCGATGTTGAGCAGTAAGGCAGAGAAGCAGGAGCAAGGCAGAATAAGTTCGGCAATGGTTCCAGGACTTAGACCTGGCACTGCCTGCCTCAGAAACTGAGCCAAATGATCAGAGAAGACAAAATCAGCTTCGGGTAAATCCCTGAACAAGATCTAAACAAAGTCATGAGTGAAACTGTCCGAGTGTGTAACCACGGTCGAGACAAAGCAATCTGGCAAATGTGTCACAGCTTTGATGCAGCAGGAGACAACAAGCATGATCAGGAACTGGTGTGCAGCCCAGCGAGGAACTCAGGAAGACCAGGGATGCGGTCGAAATGTCCTTCTACTACTTGACCTCAGTGGAAAACGTCATGAGGTCAAGGAAAGGTGTAAAGGAGGACTGATAGGCCATAGGAAAAGCCGACAGCGCTGCTCAGAGAATCCGACTCACACACGGTGGATGTTATTGACGTGCGTCTGTCGTGGTGGAGCTACAAATTTCCGAAGATGGACTACAAAAAAACGCAGCGGCTCCATCCCGGATTCTTCAGTGTGTATTACCACCGTGTGACATTACATGTTACGACTTACATGATGACGTGAGTCTCTTCTGGGCCATATTCATACTCTTCTACTTCTTCTACTTTGGATTGAATCGTTCACGTCCGTGCGTGGCGCGTCACGTTAAATATCGCTGCTGCAATGAATTGTGGGGCTTATATATCTCCTTAATCTCACAAAGGAAGCTCCATTGTACCCTATGCTAAAGGAGATAGGAAAGGAAGCAGTGAAGCTCCTTTCCTATGTATTTAGAGAATCCGTACAGCTCTTATCATGGCTGCTGATCAAATACTTCAGGGTCACGTCAAGATAGTAAACTTCCAAAGCCAATTTGACAATTCAACTTCACCCTAGAACTTATAGACAGAGGAGTAGTCAAGTCGGAGCCATGACATAAACTTTATGTCTCCGACGGCCCCCATGGATAACGGCGCCCTTAGCATTTGCCTATACAGCCTATACCCATAGGGCCGGCTCTGTGCACAGGCCTAAGCAGCAGTGTTCAAACATGAGAAATAATGAAGCAGATGTTTGTTTTGCTTGCTCAAATGTGCGCAAACAATGTTCAAAAATGTATGAGGCCTCTTTGGAGTCACTTGAGTGTTAATGGGCCTGCGCTTGAAAATTTTATATTTAATTAATCAAGAAATGGTTTTAGCACAAGTTTTTTGTTTTTAGTGCAGACATGTCATGTCGGGGTCACATTTTGTGCCAACCTCGTGGGAGGCGACACAGCTTTGTTTTCTGAAAGGACCTCATTGTTTTTGTGGCACAGCCCATATCTTGGCTGTTTGTTTGTAAAGTAAAAACAGTGAAGATGCCCCCCCCACACACACACACACACACACACACACACACACACACACACACACACACACACACACACACACACACACACACACACACACACACACACACACACACACACACTCTCTTAAAAATAAACACAGCAACGATGATATGTCAGTGTTGTTCTTATCTCTTTTTGTGCCGGCTAAACAAAAACCAATGAATCTATGTTTAAAAACAAAAAAACCCCATCTGAATGTGCATTGCAGCTCTGTGTCTCACAAAGTGATTGAAATCTCCTCAGGCAGGAGGCTGCGCCGGGATGTGTGTGGACCTGACCCTCTTCCCCCTGGACACCATTAAGACCAGACTGCAGAGTCAGCAAGGCTTCTATAAGGCAGGGGGCTTCAGGGGCATCTACGCCGGGGTCCCATCTGCTGCTGTCGGTTCCTTCCCCAATGGTGAGACACTTTCACTGTGATGTGATGTTTTGATGTGGATTCACTGTTTGTGAAGGTCGCTCTCCCCGACGTACATACACACTGAACAACAACGGTTCCTCTCTGTGTGGGATCATACTGACTCTGAACCCTGCACTGTGCTGATCACAATATCCAGAAAGTAACTGTTTGAGTTGGGTTTTTAGAGCTTCTTTTAGCTTCGACACATTAATATACCTAATGTTGTACTTACTTATCATGCCTCGAGTCATATCACGGTGACGGTGAGTTGAAGTGTAACTTTATTTACTTTTGTTTGTTTGTGGCTGTGGATTGTACATATAAGTTCAATAGTTCACTTTCAAATTCATTTTATTAATTTGCTCTGAGCTTGCCTCCTAAGTAATTTGAAGTAGTGACAAACTTCTACTTTGTATTGTGAGACCATTTTGTTCCTTTTGTATCTTATGAGGAAATGTACCTATAGTGAATTATGATTATAGAAATAACCACGACCTAGATTTTAGTTAACCTATTTGATGACAGAATTTTATCAAGTTTGAATGCACCAATATATGCAACACTGAAGTGTAAGTTTCAAAGCATTATTGCATCTATAAACTAACCTTTTCGATCTACACACTGAAAAAGATCTCAAAGTCACTCTGCCATTTCCATAGTAATTTCAAGCAGATATCTGAATGACAGAAGTGCACATATACACATACATATATTTTTAAGACTCTCTTTGGATTCTACTTGGGTTCCCATAGGGTTCAAAAAGAAGCACTGGTATTTGATAATCAATAGACCGTGTAATCAAAAAGTAATCTGTTGATTGTTTAATGGATAAGTATATATTTTTGTCAGCAATAAAAACTGACAGATGAGATGTTGGAGTTACGTATCGTCAGTTTAAATTTGATTAGTTTGATGCAGTTTGCTCAGTAAAGACTGAACTTTTTCAACATGCACTCTCAAGCACACGCACACACACCCCAGTGTCTCCCCTGTCAGTGGTAGTGAGGGATATTAATTGCTGTATGGTGGTTGACTAATGGGCCTTAAATGATGGTGGTTCTGCTTGGTTTCAGCCGCTGCTTTCTTTGTCACCTACGATTGCACAAAGTCCCTGCTCAGCGCTGGCGGAGCTCTAGCGGCGCCGCACGTGGCACCTGTCACTCACATGCTGGCCGCCTCCCTTGGTGAAATAGTAAGTCTCTCTGTCCATTAGTCTCCCAAGTTTTCTCTCTTCTTGTGGATTTGTGCTTGTGTTTAACTTTTAAGAATGTTTATTGGTTAAATGAATGAAGTCTTGTTGTCTCACACACTTCTTATGCGCATGGTCTTCCCTCTTTGTGTCTCTCCCACCACTGTAACTCCCAAATGAGCCGCATGTTGTGCTCACGTTATTGCCTTTCAGATTTCACACACCACTTTACAAGGGTCCAGCGTGGGGAGGGGGGGTTGGTTATGTGGTCTTGGCTGTAGGCCCCAGGGTCCAGCTGGTTGAGTTAAGGGACAGTCCCAGCATTTCCCCCCACCAGCTGAGTAAATACGATCTCATTACTGCCCATGCTCATCTACTTTCCCAGCTCAGGCCCCCAGACTCTGCCAATTTGGTCCGGGGGAATTTGGACTTGAAAGCAACGAGGAGCAGCACAATTTCCTCAGCCCATCCTCTCCCTATCACTCGCAGTGAACCACGGAATCTGAGCCATATTGGGCCCCTTGGTGGGTCACGCTTTGCGTAAAGGGGGGTAGAAGGATTGGGGATATGGAAAAAGGGAACACCCCTCACCACCCCTGCTATTCCATCACAGCATCCTGGGTTTTCAGTATTCATGGCTTTTGGATGGATGTGAAATGGAATTGTTCCACATGGGAGGGTTTTCACTGTGCGTTGGGTTCATCTGCGTCTTGGTGTGTCACAGTGTTGAAGAATGTTACTCTTTAGATTAGCACAAAATTCAATAAGCCTCGCATTTGTCCTTTACATGTCACAATCAACGTGGCAATTACTGCGGAGACTTTGAGAATTTAACGCAGTCTGCACATTTTCTAACTTTTTGTCTACGGCACAGTGCAGACGAGTGTGAAAGGCAAGGCTGAGGTTACGGCTGCCTTCAACCCTGTTCCTGCTGTTCTGGATTTGAGCACATCAAATGCACAAATCCGGGGAGAAAAGCTGAGCAGAGGGCGGTGCCCCTCTGTACTCCGGATACGTCTTGTTCAAAGAGCTTAATCACGAGGCTTAGCCATGAAAGGTCTACCCTACTGCTGCCCCGAGTTGTATGCAAAGGCCCTAAAATGCCTGCGCCATGATGCAACTGCTGTCACATATGGTTCTGCATCTCCTCGCTCACTGCTAATGACTTTAATTAAAAATGATTGCACTTAGGCTTGAACTGAGGTGGTTGACAGCCAGAGGAGGTTAGGTGCAATAGATCTATTATGTCTGGTGCCGGAGCAATCTGTCGATGAATCGATTAGCAGATCGACAGCGAATTAATTGAATCGATTTCGATAATTGACTGATTGTTAAAGTTGTTTATCAAGCAAAACTGTCAAGAGTTTGCAGGTTCTAGCCGCTTAAATGTGAAGATCTGTGGCTTTTTAGAACGATATACCTTTTGGTTTTGGTAATTTTGTATTTTTAGTTTGGTCTTTGTAGGCTTCATCAAAATCCTGAAAAACATTTCGAGCGATGTGTGATGATTAATAGAAGTTAGATAGAAGAATAGAAGCATGTTAATGCTCAACACTTCGGTGTGTCGAGAACTCATCAGACTCTATCTGGTTCCTGTTCAGCAAAGTGTGTGTATCCTCAAGGTTTAAGCCACCATTATTCCTCTAAGTTGGCTCAGAGCTAAAATAGCATCTTCTGCATCTTTTTTGAGATACCTTAGCACAGAATATGAAATCATGTTAGCGGGTGAAGTTCTCTCCTCGGGCCTTCCTCAGTCCAAATCTGAATTATTCAGCACAGATCACATTGACACCAACATGAATATACTGTAGACTCCGACAGATTTTCATTAGCATTATGTTTATAGTTCTGTTCTGCCAGTGTTGGACAGCGCTGCTTGTTTTCAGTGTGTTGCTCTGCCGCTCTTCCTCCTGCTTGTCTTGCTCTTTGCCGGGAGCAGCTGGTTGCTGGCAGGTTTTGACACACGGGAACTTAAAGAAGAAAAAGACGAAGAAGAAGAAGCAGCAGCAACCTTTATTCGGCCCGTGTCTGTCTTCGCCTTTCCACCCCTTCATCAGCCCAGGATTGTTTCCCCAGGAGCCCATTTACTTGTGTTTTACCAACTGTTTCCACTCTGCAACGTTCACAACAGAAGCTTTATGGGACTTATTGCTTTGCTAATCCCATCCGCAAGCCTCTCTCTGTGGATGATGTGCTCGACTTGGCACTAACTTACTAGATGTAGACTCCATTCAAAGCCTATTATGATTGTACCAGAGGGAGTTGTAGCTCCGAATTTATTCTGCATAAAGTATGAGATGGGAATTGTAAGGGGGGAAAAAAACAGAGCGCAGTTATACACACTAAAATTGAAGCAATCTTCATCTTTATAGTCGAGCCCCCGGTCTAACAGATGTCCATCGATGGGAATGGGGCGGTGGTGGTCGGGCCTATACAGCAACAGCAAGCCTCATCAAGGAGTTACATACTAACGCACAGGTATCATTATTTTGTGAATGAATTTAAAGATCTTGATTTTTTCCTTAGAATTAGAACCCCACCGATATATCGATTTGCCAATTATATTGGTCGATATTAGCCTCTCACAGACATATCGGTATCGGCCGATATGTTTAGGGCCCAACCGATATATTGGTCCGGCTAAAATGTACATTTTACGTAAAATAATGTAAATTAATGATTAAATTGCTTTCTTAATTCAAGTTCTATACATTTGGTTGTATTTGTATTTTTTTTATTAGTAATTTATAATAAAGTTTATGGTTAAACTAAAATATCAAGTCTCGATTACATTTCTGTCATAAAAGTTTGATCACGAAATCTTAGGAATAATTGACAGATTCAAATATACATATATCGGCCGATGTATCGGAAATCTTGTACTCCCAAAAATCCATATTGATCGGGCTCTAGGTTGATATTCGACCAGAGCCCGATGAACCCTGACGGATCGAGGTTTGGTTTGGGTTTTGGATCTGGCTCAGTCACGTTAGCCAAATAAATCGACAGCAAATATTTGACAATTGAGTGTTAAAAACCTTCTACACATAGCCTTTATAAAACAATGCTGTTTGTCAGGTCATTTACAAGTTTCCCACACGTGTAAAATCAGAGCAAACGGGCCGGCTGCGACCACGGCAACAACAGCTGCATGACATTAACTTAGTGCTTCAGATTCGTTAATCGGGTTCAGGTAAGCCTCGGTTTCTACTCCCTCTGATTCAGGTTTGGTCAGAAGTATTTATCCCGAGCTTGAGCCGCAGGTGAGTAGATACATGGCAGAAATTGACTAGAGCTTTTGGATGGTGGTCTTCAAATGTTATGACAAATAATGCCGTCTCTTGTATTGACCGACTCAGTGCCAGGCTCAACTTGTGCAACAGAGGCAGGACGTACAGAGACGCCCGAGGACGGTCAGAAGTTGGGAACTAACAAAGAGAGTCAAGACAATGAGAGAAAAGTGTCCCGGTGTTTGTGTGACTGCGGCGGCTGCGGGATGCTCCCATAAAGAATGTGTAAGCTGATGGCGTCTGTCAGGCTCTAGCAGGCTGTTATCCAGCCATTAAACCAGATTTATCTTCATTCCCATTCGCTCGACGTCTGCCCTGAAAGCTCATTTGTCAAGGCCAGGCGGCGGGCTCCCCCCCACCCCCCCCGACCCCCTCCCTCACCACCACACGTCTGTGGGAGGATGTACTGGAAAATACAGTGTGACATGACAAGATAGGGGGACAGAGAAAGGAGGTAGGGGTTGGGGGGGCATCTTTTCGGGGGGGGGGGGGTGAAACTGGCAGCCACTCAACTTGGCACCGAGAAATAATCCATGCATTGCCTTTGAGCAGCGCCACGCTCTGTGATTTATTGGCTGTTGTTTCAAAGTTGGAGCCACTCGGCATCCTCCTCTCTTCCCCTTTTTCTTCGTGACCTTTTTTCTTCCCTGCTTCTCTCTTTGCCGTCCCATATTTCAGCCTCGGTGACATGATGCATCTCTGCGAACGGGCTTATGTTCAAAAACCCAGAAGAGTCACGGGACTTTGGTGTTGATGCACATTGTGGTACCCGCTGTGTTTCAAAGGGAGGGGCGCGGATTTTGTTGTCGACACAGGCTTCACTGTGCCACTGATTTAGAATGTGATGATTTTTTTTTGAAGTTGGGTTCTTGTATTGAGTTAAGTAACTCTTTAAGTCAGTTCAGCAAGAGATTAAGTTGTTTAACAAACCTTTCAGCTGGAGTTAATTTGCCTGCTGGATTGTGCATTGTTAAAGTCAGATTACAGTTGTGGATAAAGACATAAAGACAAATAAAGTTCTGCTCAGTCACTTTTCTCAAGAAAATTGCACAGCTTCTTTCTGTGTGTGACTGCAGAACTTCCTCTTTGGCTGGTGAACGTGGTAAATAATAATGACGAGGTCCAAATCAGTTGTTGCAGCCCGTATGTTTTCCTCACCTTTTGTCTCTCCGTGGTGCTAAATGGTAATCCCTCCGACTGCTGTGTGCTGCTGGCCATTGGGTGTGTACAAAGAGGGATGGTGTGAAGGAGCGGTGGACAGAGGGATGTAATGACTCAATCTGCAGATTGATTTGCTGGCTGTGCCGATAATGTGCTCTGAGTCTCCGCTTATTTCCCAATTCTTACCGTTGTGCGCCAATGATTGAGCACCGGCTTCTTACCTTGTTGTTTGGCGAGGCAGCGCTGGAAAATTGAAAACACGCTCTGTCATTCGGATTAACAGCGGCAGGCCAAGGGAAACCGGAAGGCTCCAATCACAGGCGGACAGTCTCCTAATTAATGCTGCTTGATGAATCCAACAGCTTGTAAATAAAGATGAATGGTTAGCGGGAATTTGAAAACGCCTGCCAATGGGTTTATAATAAGTCTACAAGCCAGAGGAAAAGAATTGCGAATGAAGGTCAAGCAAAGGAGGTGAAGAAACAGACGTCCGTCTTCCTGACAGCCCCTCTCTAAATGTGAGGTAACAAGGCTGACTTCTAATGAGGGACACCTTCCTGAATCTTGTATTCTCTCTGAGATCTGAAATACTGGCCTCAGAGGCTTCACACTATCTCCTCTCCGCTCCACATCCCTCTCCCCCAGCCCTTGGTGTGCAAATTACTCCCAAATAAACAATGTCCCTAATTTATTTGGTGTAATCTCGGCCCCACTCTGCCTTCCCCCTCTGTTGTGACAAGAGAGGAAAGGCTGTCTCCACTCCATGCCCTCCATCCAATTACGTCAGTAATTACTTGTCATAGCCACTTTCGTTCTGTTTAGCCGCCTTATTCTGGCTCCTTTGGAGAATTGGTTTCGGGGAAACATGATGTACAATGTATTATAAACGGTAACCTGACCAAAGGGAGGGCAAATGAGATCTCTGAGATGGATACAGCCAGCTTCGTTACCACAGGGAGGGGGATGCAGGTGGACGTGTTGCCACTTGGTGGTGCTGTTGTACCGCAGTTTGGCTACAGCTGGAACGTGATCACACTCGCCCCCGAAACACACATGACAGTTGCGAATGAGGTTTATTTGCTCACTGTTTTTCGAAAAGCAGGGATCTGCATATACCTGCAGCAAAAGCAAGAAAAAATTGAACCAAATAATAATTGACAGTCCGTAGGATTTTTACAGATACAGAGCGAAACGTTTTCCTGTCGATGTTGACAGGTCATGTCGGCTCAGTCTATGATTTCACTTGACTTATCCTCTCTCCTTTGTGCTTCACAAATATTCACTTCCGTGGTGTCGGGCAGAGGAGCCGACGGAGGCAAGCTGCTGACAGAAATGAGCTCTCCTCTCCTCTCCCCTCGCCGAGCAGAGCGGAGGAGCCTCATGCTCCGGGGCCCGTCTCCTCTAAAGCTTCTGCCGGGGCAAAACAGATAAAGCCAACCCCATCCTCCTCCCTGCTTCACGTTGGTGTGGCGAGGGTGGCACCTGCAGACTGGCATCTGTATGACTCGGCGGGGGGGGGGGTTGGCTCACCAATCGTTCTGTAAGCTTGCTTGCTGTTAGCCGGTATTTCCGCTCTGATGCAGGATAAATGGGAAATCGAGTCGCCAGGTGGGCAGCTGTGCCTGCCTGCCTGCCTTTAGGGCGTTGAGAGTTATGAAGCATTAATATTCATGTCTATCTTCAGCAGATGTTGGCAGTCCATATTTTTGTTGATGTATGATGGATGGGTTGTAACTTGTGGCGGGGGGAATCTGTCGACTGAGACGTGGATGTGTCATATTTGATGGAAGTGCATGATGTCAGCCTGATGACTGCAACTGGCCCCTTCCTCTCTGACTTTGTTAATTGGCTCAGTTGCACACTAACTAAAGCACTTGTTAGCCCGTCAGTTTGATGTGATTGCTCTCATGGCCACCTGGTACACAGCAAAAACATACTATCACGTAAAGCAACAGCGAGCCTAATTGGAGTGGTGCTCGGGGTGGCGAGGAGTCTCTCTGCTCACACACCGACCTGCAGTTAAGCACGATATCAAAATATTGCCTTAAGAAGCAAATACAGAACTGTAGATTGAGATTGTAGGTATGTGGTTGGTTTGTTTAACTCATGTTCTCTCCATCCTGTAGGTGGCGTGTCTCATCCGGGTCCCCACAGAGGTGATCAAACAGAGAACCCAGGCTTCTCCCTCATCCACCACCTACCACATACTGCTGGCCACGCTCAGAGAAGAGGTAAACGGCAATCAATGCCACTTTCTCAAAGGATCATTGTGCTTTAATGCATCTTTGATCTAGGTCTTGGCCGATAAATCCCACTGGTGATAATAGCACCACTGTTGGGGCAAGAGGTAGTCGGATGGATCTTACACAGGCCCCTGACACAAGATACAATTTCTTAGTTACGCTCAAAAAGAAAGGAAAATAGTTAATACGACATCTGACCGCAGCTGAAAGCCAAGGTATTATCGCTCTTCTGCACAGCGAGGCTCGAGGCTCACACGGTGAACACTGTTGCACACTCTTTCCTGTGAGACGTACTATGATCTGCACTTGGTTTTCTGCTTTGAAAACTGTTTTGAATAATTGTCAGATGCAGCCGCAACAAGTCTGAAGTCAGGAGAGCGTTGGGGAAGACGGTTTCACATGAAATGTGTAAAATGTCATCGTGAACAATACAAGAAGCCCCAGAGAAACCAGAATTATTCTTCCATCCTAAATTTTGCTTTCACATAACACAAAACGTTTGACCTGGTGATTTTGTTGTCGAACCTTGTTTTGCTTTTCTCTGTACAGGGAGTTCGAGGATTGTACAGAGGATATGGGAGTACAGTCGTCAGAGAGGTAGGATTCATTCCAATGGCATTTTTCTCTCTTGCCTTTCACTCACTTGTGATAATGATCACAACCAGTAATATCTGTTCCAAAGCAGATTGCACACACGTTATATCTGCCTGCGTGTAAGTTTAGTTCCAGTCAACTGTGAAGGACATCATACAAATTCTATTGAAATCAATTTCTAGAGTTTATACTGAAGACAACTACTTGACTCCTCGAAGGCTCTGAAGTGAATTCTTTTTGATAGACCGGATGAATATTTAGGCTTTCCTCTCTTCTGACTGAAGACATTTTAATTTCTCTTGGGCTTTATTGAAGTGGGAAATATTGATTTACATTTTTCTCTCCCCCCTCCCACTTTAATCTCATTCAATTACTCGTTGGAGACACTCTCGCTCCCATCAGATTAATTAATGCAATTAGTTGAGTTATAAATGCAAAACAAAACATGGATAAATGAGCATTGTGCTGCACTCCCTTGATGGCCGCTCACCTTTTTGTATTAGAAACGGCGCACGGGTTCTTTGATTCATGATCTTCTGTTTAATTGCACCTGCACTGCGTGATAACACATAATAATTGGAGTGAAAGCTGTATAGATCTCTTACTTGTAGCTCCCACCCCCCCTTGCCTGCTAAGATTCAATAGAACTTGAAAAAGAAAATGAGAAAGGCAGACGGAGAGGGAGAAAGGACTATATGAAGGTGACACTTGTCTTTCCATCCTGTTTTTTAGGGAGGTGGGAGCAGGTGTAATCTAGTCCCCGCTGCTGTGCTAGCCTGTACTTATTTTCTGCCTCACTAAACTGATGTTATTCACACAAATTCCATCTGGACTGCCAGGGAAAAAAGGACAACAAGACACTGTGATTTCTCTGAGGGGCTCTGAATAAATGAATACATTTGGAGGCTGGCGCACGGCCTGTATGCATACTAACACCGGCAGATGAAACGCAACGTTGGTGGCAGGGATTTTCGGAGCGCAGACACGGCAGAGGATGCTCTGCAGTGACGTGTGTCAACAAGGCAATTCATTTTCTCTCGGCCCGCATCGCTCTCCGCCATCCTATCTCCCTCCTCTGGCAAAGTGACCCTGTCACGATAAGTTTGTTTAGGTGGCATGGCCCCCCCCCACCCCACCCCGCCCCTCCTTAGCTGGCAGACTAATCGGGGTCCTCTCTTCATTAGGCAGCCTTTCTGGTGGGCGGGGTTTCACAAGTGGGGACGCCGGTCTGGAGTTGGAAGGTGGAGTGGAGTTGTGACTAATTTGGCGATCCAGTATGTTAAATAACGCAGCACAACCCTGAAAAGCACCAAACTTTAATTTAAAATCTCTGATAGGCCTATTGACTAATATTTTACTTTGACAAGTTTTCGGCCAAGTCAGCACCTTTTTTAGGTTCCAACTGAATGGAGCTTGAAATAAGTGCGATTCCGATTGTGATGCATGAATTTGTGCTGTGAAAAATGAATTTATTCCTAAAAAAAGTGTGTAATCATTAACATCAGCAAGACTTTGTTCAGGAGATATGAGTTCCAGATAAGAGCTGTAGGTGTTGTCTGCATATAAACTTGTATTCAGTGTATAAAAATGTACAAGGCCTTTTTTTAATCAATACTCAAATTATGTTTCATCATGTAACGATGTCGGTCATTTCGTCTCCAAATTCCAAGCTGTAAGCACATTCCTTACTTCTCTTTGTTCATAGTACCACCTGTCACCACTAGATGGCATGCTTAGTTTAATACTGTGTCAGATATCTGCTCCTCATTTTTCCCTCCTCTCCCCACTCTTTACTACAATCCCCCACTGCGCCCCCCCCCCCCCCCCCGCTTCCCCATAACACCAATCCAGTTCCATGACATTTATGAGCTGCAGTCTCGACGGTGAAAATTATGATTTTTTTTTTCTTTTTTAATGGCAAGCCCTTTACTTTTCTGATCAAAATTGCTGTGAGCTGGTCTCAGATTTGATCTAAATTGCTCCAATTTGAGTTTGAGTAATGAGCCCGAGATGGGTTATTAGATAGTAATTTATTAAATGTGCTGAGGTGTGGGGACTGGGGAGGGGGAGGTGTAAGTGAAGCTGACAGACTTTGAATCTTTCGACTCGGGCACCTGGAACCTCATCTGATTGACTTACATACGGCCACGCTGCGTGTCCCTCCCACTCCTGTGCTCTTTCACCTACTCAGGCTACAAGCCACTTAATGTGAATCCACTTTATACACACTGAGGTGATCACAGACGAGAAAGAGAGGAAGGAACCGAGCTAAGTGACAGAGTGAACAGTCCATTGCCTTTACTGGCGTTTATATATATATATGTTATTATTATTAATATTTTCAAATGAAGCCAGCCTCTGAATCCGTCTCTGAGCCTCCCCACCCTGGCAGCTGCAACCTGACCATCTGAGGTAGAGAATCTGGTTTATGAAACACCACTCAATCCAGACTCCTCCCACACCTCTGCTTCCTCTCTATCCTTCTCCCCTTCAATCCTTCACAGATCCCCTCTACACTTCCTCCATGGAGGTTATGGCCGTGAGCAAAGACTCGCTGACTTAGATTTAAACTGGTTCCAACAGGTCAAATTACATCAATCCAACTCTAGGATTTCTAGAGTTTCTAGGCCTGTCTTAAGACTGTAAGATTTTACAGATCAATTCCACCACAAAGCCCCAGAACCTGATTGATATTTTTCCAAAATCCTCATTTGCTTGACGTGAATGTGTCCTGCGATCTCTTGCTAATTAAATTAGCCTAATTTTTACTGCAGCTTTGACTACTCAATCATGATTGGACTCAAATGTGACACTGGCAGTTGGAAGACAATGAAGTAGGTGCAATGTGTAATATGTTCAAAATATGCAATTGCCCTATATTTAATAGAATAATAATGTCCTCATTTACATAGTGTAGTGTTAATGAATTGTGAAATGAAAAATGTTTGTTAGGTTAGTAAAGTAATAAAAGCTCAACAGGCAGCCGTGGCAGTGGGTTGGGGTAACGCAGTTGAGCAACAAAATATTTGGCACTGAAAAAACAACAACCGTCAAAATAGCTGCTGACCAATTATCTTTCAGTTGACTAATTAACCAATTGATTAATTATTTCAGCACACACCAGCCCCCACCACGTTCTCTGTATCCTTTACTCACAGAAATATTTAGGCGTAATGTTTAAGATTTATGTATTTTAATTGCGTATAAAATTTCCATCCAGATTTAACATAAACAAACAAATAATAATAAATAAACTAATAAGCCTAATATAGTGCATATTTGCTTGTCAATCATTAATTAAAGAAGTAAGACTGAAATGTATGCTATAGTTCTAATAAGTCCAATGTGTTTTAGATACACAATAACCAGATCTATACATTTATAATCAATAAATCCAATTTGCTGTGAAACCAGTAAAGAACCAGCTTCATGTAGTCAATATTTATAAAGTCTCTTTGTTTGAAATCACATCAAGTCTATTGTTTTTTTTAATTTTAAATCAAGTGGATGGAAATTTTATTTGCAATTAAAATACATAAATCTTCAATTTGGCCTACATATTTGCGTGAGCGTTGCAGGGCCCTGTGGCTCCTCGGGGCCCGTGTCTAACCTCCCTCCAGTGTGCTTGGGACTGTTTGTTGTTGAACCTCCTGCTCAGCCTCAGTCACACTGGATTCAGTTTTAGAAGGTGGAACTCTGCATGCTAATGTGCACGGTATGTGAAATCACAACCGTGTCCCGACAGCTCCGTTGTTGCGGTGTAGACACGTGAGTTATGATTGTTCGCTCGAAGTAGTGAGGGAGTTCTGCTCTCTCTGCTGGGACGCAGAGGTTGAAACCGTATCAACAAGCATGCAGCTGAGCAGAGCTGACCCCTCCGTGGCCCTTTAGTTTTGGGTTTTTTTTGGGAAAGGAGCCACTTTTCACTGTCTGTGATGCAGGTTCAAAAGGGAGAGGTGAGGGGAATCTCTCATATCCTGCCCGTGTGCACGCTGATCCACAGAGGCTTGTGTTTATACACCCTCATATGACTAAGGGCGAGCAGAGGAGAGACGGAGCAGAGAGAAGGACGAGAGCGAGGGCGAGGGAAGCAAAAGGTTTTTATTTTCCTCCACATATGTAAAGGCAGCATTTGTGGGACGCGTGTGAAGGGAGCAGAGGTTTCCTCCTGCTTTGTGATTGGAAATGGGCCCTGACAGAGCAGCTGCCGATAGTGTGTAGAGACAGACAGCAAAACAAGTCTTCTAAAAGACTTAGACACCTTTGAAATAACAAGGCCGGTTTAAACACAATGGAAAATAATACAAGATTTCACTGGAAAAAGGGGATAAGGAAAATATTAAACTGTTCATTGAAAATGTATTACGATACCTTCCAATGGAATGACTGTGCACTTATATTGTGCCTGTTTCATTTTAGACCGTTAGTATGAGCCATTTTCAATTTGTAGCTGTTTGCAAAGACACAGTCTCCGAATACGATTCTTATCTGCCTCTGAGAGCCAGTAGAGTAGAATAACTGCCAAATGAAACTTGGCTCTATTGGTTTCAAACGAAGAGGAATGTTTTGAAGAATGTGAGCTACTGGTGCTACCTTATCTGTTTACACTGTGATCAACGAGTAGCCTCCGAAGACTGAAAAACCTGTTGACCTCTGCAGATTTGACCCTTGACATTACTTGACCCTTAGATGGTGTGTGTGTGTGTGTGTGTGTGTGTGTGTGTGTGTGTGTGTGTGTGTGTGTGTGTGTGTGTGTGTGTGTGTGTGTGTGTGTGTGTGTGTGTGTGTGTGTGTGTGTGTGTGCGCGTCTGTGTGTGCGCGCAATCTAGGTATTCTTAATGTATTGAGGGATATGGTTATATCTGCCATTTAATCACCACAGTGTACATCCATACTGTTCAAACTGCACAGCCTTACAGATTTACATAAGCTGTAGGGTAAAGTGTGTAGGGAGCTACGCTACCACCAACAGCAGACTAACTTTGTAGCACAGAGTGGAAATGGAGGAAAACAGCCTTATTCATGGAATTTTTCAAGCAAAATTTCTGATAAATTCCAAGTTATAGCTTCTCAGTTGTGAGTATTAGTTGATTTCCCCTTTATAACATTGTGAGGTCATATCTTTTTAGGTTTCAGACTCTTGTGCGTACGAAACATTTGAAGACGTCACTTTGAACTCTGCTGCCTGACATTGCATAGGCCAAACAATAAATGGCAGGTGAATGAATAATAAAGATGATTGTAAAATAAATAACTGTTATAGCCTTCACAAGGGAATCTGGAGTTCATCTCCGCTGCAGAAGAGGAAGCATGAAAGCACCATGCATTGGGTTTGTGATTTGAACCTATGACTTTTTTGTTGTTATAACACAACTGCTGGCCATTTTACAAGGACAAGCAGTTGGCTCTCTTTCTTTTTGAGACTAGTCTTGTGTTACATAAAGTGTCCACGTGAAAGACAATCGTGTCCACTAAGAGAAGAACCAGAAAGGTGGATGGTAATAGCTTGTTTGGGGCTTACCTTCAGCCTTACTTTCAGCAGCCAGCTGAAACGGATCCCCGCTAAGCGGCCAAGCAAAATAGCACAGGTTGTTTTGTCGTTATGGTCGGTCACAAGCGAAGCAACATGGAGGTAGGCGGCTGAGCAGCTCTCAACAAGAAAAGGAAGACGGCAGACGGGTGCAGCAGCTGAACTTAAGAGTCTCAGCACGCTGCTTTGCACAAACCCTTAATACACCTGTTCCTTGAGTCGGTCGATGAGATCTGACAAGTGCCAGCCAGCCAATGGAAAGAGGGGGATGGTTATTGATAACATCAATCTACTACTCCACCTAACACTTAGGTGGAAATGTTTAAGATTCTTGCGCTGGAATTCAAAGACGGCCAACAATAGCTGCAAACAAAAGTGTATTAGGCAACTTATTATTTTTGCTGGTAAAAAAAAAAATGCTTGACTGGTGCATTTTTTTTATTTTTCATCCACCAGCCACCCGGTGGAAAAAGTTAATTCCAGACCCTGACTAAATCGAGGACGCAGCCTGATGTGTCTATTCATATTGTGAGCGGTAACAGTTTTCACATCTGTGAGGAATCTGTCTACCTGCCTGAGTAATGGAATATGAGAGTTGAACGGTGTTCCTGTCGGAGTTGTTTGCAGGTCGAGCTGACCCATGTTAAAAAGAGTGTTGGCCGGCTCCAGCCACGGGGAACAATTCCTCTTTTGTCACCGGATGAGCTCTATCACTTTACCACACGTGTCACTCCGGGGACTGATGGTTTACTCCCGACCTTACTCTCTATAATGGATTGATGGCCTCCTGGTCACAGTGACTGGCCGCACCTGTCGTTCACATCAACGCAGTTGAGTGAACGCAATTGTGTCGTCACATTTTTAGTTTTCTGCGCCTCATCATACGTCCATGCTCGCCAGTGCATTCAGAGCAATCTATCCCCCTCGTATATCTCGTCCCGTCGGGGTGCACATTGACAAGAGGACCCGGGCTGCAGATCTGGCAAAACTTCAGTAACCTTCCTTAGATCAACATGTGGTCTTATTGATGAGTTCTACAGTCGGACGGGCTCGAGGAGTGAGCTGCCATGCTGTCTGAGCCCCACGTAGACAGTTCAGGGGCGTCTGTGTTTTCCCTGCTGAGGATGATGCATCGGAAGCCTGTGCCACTGAGACCCATGGATCACACACTAATGTTGAGTACGTTTGTCCCCACCGAGCTATTCGATCCACTCAAAAATCCATCATTGTGGATATAACTCGTAATGCAGGGATTCTCTGTGATTTTCTGTGCAGAGACTTATTACCGATATCGACTGCCAGGAAAGCTTTTCAGGAAAAAGACAGTTGTTTTTGATAGCTCAAGTTGTTTTTATGCTTCTCCTCTCTGCTAAATATATATATATATATATATAGAAAATTTCAGACTAAAAACTAGGAGAGCGCATACTTTAAATCTGCTAGATCTGAAATCGCACACACTCTATTTTTTTCATCAAGATCCTTGCATTATTCCTCCAATGTTAAAGAAAGTGATATAACATTTCCTGTATCTGCGCCTCCATCCCAAAATTGAATGGCTGCTTCTTTGTTGTCCCATCCTTCCACCAAGTGTCATGTAAATCTGTTCAGTAGTTTTTGTGTTATCCCGCTGACGAACAAACCAACCAACCAAACAACAAACAAACAAAAAGCCTTGGCAAACGTTACCTATCAGTAATTGGGCAATTTGGACAGTTTTTTTCCCCAATTGGGAAAATGTTTAGGTCAGTGGTTAAGGGTTACAGTTAGGGTTATGGTTGGGCAAGTAGTGGTTATGGTCAGGGTGAATCTCCAGGAAATAAATGTAAGTCTCCAAACATGACCTACGACTTTGTGCGTGCGTGCGTGCGTGCGTGCGTGAGTGAGTGCGGTATTCATGACCACAGTGGCCATGTTAATGTGTGTGTTTCTCAGGGATTCGGGGCTATGTTTGCTTCCCACAACTTTACGCATGTTTGTCTCAACCCAAGCAGAAAAACGTTGGTGATCCACATGTGTTTCTAATAGCACGCAGCCAAGGGAGGGGGGGGGGGGTTTGCAGACATGGGAGGGAGGGATGGAAAAGGGACAGCGGTGGTTTGGATGTCATGCTGAAGGAAATGAGTGTCAAGACCGTGCTCCTGCATGTTGGAATGTGTTGTCAGCACACAAGATTGAGAGTGATGCGTTATTCCCCAGGCTGCAGCACTTGCAATGCAGATTCAGTTTGAATTGGACACCTGCTCCTCTTGAGTTTAGCAGACATTAAAGTGACATAATACCTTGATGGCCTAATTACAGTACAACCCATCGGGCCCGTTCTTAAGTCACTGAAAGAAACCTTTGCGTGAGTTAACACTTCGGTCAGACACATGGTAAACAGTCATGTAGTCACTATCATCCATTTGCACACACATTCGTACGGCGCTTCTATGTTTATTGCTTCTCGTTCACTCACGCTCGAGCACATCTGGTACATTTTGCCCAAGGACACTTTGACCGTCCGATTAGGGTTGGCGGCCCACTTGACCTCCTGAACCACAGCTGCCCACTCTTAAATAACAGTATCGTCTTATTTTCACTTTATCCTGGAACGATAGGAGAGAGCGAGAGTCGAGGGAGTGGAAGGAGGATCAATCAGTGCAGTGCAATAGTCAGACACGGGGAACAACCCAGTAATTAGAGGTTAACCTACAGTAACACTTTAAACAGCACCACTGCACTTTCGTGAGAGGCACCCCCCAAATCATTTTAAACTCCGACACTGTGTTGGATTTTTCAATTGCATTATGATTATGGTTGTTGTAGTTTGCACACATGAGACTCTCCAGAAGAAGCACCTGCCCCCAACCCCCCTTTACTCAGCCAGCCATAGGCCTGCCCCCCCATTTTCCTCAGCCACAATCATCGTGTTGCTTGCCGCAGCGCTTACGACCCGAAAGCATCTGGAACAAACCACCTGAAGGTCAAGGGTCACGCTGTGATGTCACTGCTTAGCGTTCAGTGGGAAAAAAAGAAATATAAAGTGTCACCCCGCACCACGGGCGTTTACCTCACACACCCCAGCAGAGGTTGGGAGTTCAAACCAATCCATAATTCAACACTCAGCTGTTCTTTATGTGTGCCGGGGGGCTTAGTTTAGTATTTGTGCCTAATATGCCACAATAACAATTCAAATATTGTCAGATTTAAAAAATATATATATTTTTAATAAACATTTGGTAGCAACAATGAGAATATTTTTAGCAACAGAAAGGAGCATTCTTCTGGCAAAAGACCATTGTGGGTGATCCCAGGACTTTTTTACTTGGTTTCAATATGAAGTTGACACTTTTGATTTTGAGGTCACTAACCCTTCAAATATAGAATATATTGATAACTCCAACATTAAAGGTCTTCAGTGGAAGAATCCTAATAACATCAGTAAACGCCTCGAGTACAATCGGCAGATTCAACGTGTTCATTTATGTAATGACCGATCTCAACCGCTACACACAAAAATGATTGGCAGGAACTATTTTTCACAGACATCCATAGTTTTCAGAGGATGAATCCTTCTGACCTTGGAGATTCCCTCACCTCTCGTCTTGTGGCACCAGCAGGCGGTTTTGTGTCAGTGAAACTGCTGTCAATGGGTTTCAGTTTTTCGTTTACACACAATCAAGGATTGTGGTTAGGAAACACGTTTCCACAATATCATCAAAGCTTCTATACAAACATTTTTCATTAAAACAGCTGCTGGAAACCAGTATAATAATTGCTGATAGGTGAAAAACTTTGTGACACATATCCTTGCATTCATATCTTTTTTCTTTTAACCACATTAGGTTTGGATATTAGATATTGGTGCAACGCTGCAGTATTTCTGAACTGAAAATCAGTGAGTCAGTGGCAAGCTGGATTACACAGTGAGACGGTCAAGCGTTCTTATCTTAAAGTCTCTCTGAACTTTCTCCTATAATGATGGTGCAGCTCATCGTTATGTTTTGTTTTGTCGAGGCCTTTGACAAAGTGATAGTGTCCATACATGGATTTGTTTGGCAGACTCATCTATTTGTGTGTGTGTGTGTGTGTGTGTGTGTGTGTGTGTGTGTGTGTGTGTGTGTGTGTGTGTGTGTGTGTGTGTGTGTGTGTGTGTGTGTGTGTGTGTGTGTGTGTGTGTGTGTGTGTGTGTGTGTGTGTGTGTGTGTGTTTTCAAACTGGTTGTGTCACTGCCAGTATACGCACTCCTCTCTATGGAGATTCAGTTATTTCCAGCTGTGCTGTGCTTATCTGATTCCCAGCAGAGAGAGTGTGTGTGTGCTTGCGTGTGAGAAAGAAAGAAAGAAAGAAACCAGGAGAGAAACATTTCAGTTTGCCTTCAGGAATCATTGCTGGAATGATTCTCTCTGTGTTATTGCTATGGGCATCGCTCCCATATGTGTGTGTGTTTGTGTGTGTCTGCCATGTGTGTTTTCCCACAGGCATACGTGTGTGCCATGCTGGACATATCAAAGCAAGCAGCCTAATTTTCCTTTAAAGGGAAACACTCTCATCATCACTGTCACTATAACAACAATATAACTAAATTTAACAATGTCATCATATATCGCCCTGGAAAATGAATGCAGAACTTCCTCCTCTTGGAGGCTATTGGCTACATGGCTATTTTTAACTGTTCCTGCAATGTCTGCTGATGCCTGCTTACAGTAAACCACTGATGGTGTGTAAATGCTTCGTCTGACGGACTGTATGTCGAATCGTGACTTGACATGATCCTTTAAGATTCCAAATAATTGAACTGCTGTTTTTCTGCGAGTGGGAAGTTCAAGACCAAATAATGAGTTTATTTTCCCGCCCTTATGCTGAGACTCTAAGGCATAACATACATTTAGAGTCTGACAAAAATATGCAGTGCCTGGTGAAGTTCAGTCTGCCGTAATGTGCTGATTTGGGTGACTAGAGCTGTGTGGTTTGCGACTTTGTTTGCTCTTGACCTGTCAGGTTAACATTGCAGTTGAGCCTTGGTCTGTAAATCAACAGCAGTGCTTTATGTGTTCCCCAGTGTGTGTCGCATGTATCAATAAACACACTCTCAGTTTGTCTTAGAAGGGAGAAGTGCTGTTCTTGCACCCATGTGTCCACATGTCATCATCACTAAACTCACTCCCTGCTGTTCATTTGCATTGTTGGCACCATTCAGCTGCGTGTTTTGTCTAAAAACACAATTGGGGAAAAAATGGCTTCGTCAAACACACTTTGTGCAGCAGCTGAAACCTGTGAAATTTGAGCTTTTTTAAAATCTATGACTTAGTTAATGATGCCGAGCCTTGGTCAGTCGGTTCAGGGATTGTTTGCCGCTAAGAAACGGAAGAAGCGCGATGCTCGGCTGCCTCTACGAATGCCAATGTGTTGTTAGGCCAACTCTGCAGAATCACCGCCACCAACACATTCACACTCGGTCCCCTCTCCCACGTCTGACTGCCAGCCTCGGCCATGTCCTCAAGCAGCCATACATCTCACTTCCTGTCAGCAGCTAATTGGTTGACCCTCAGGGCACTTCTGTGTCAAACCACAGGGCCATTCATCGGCTCATATGCACTCTGACATTGATGCCATCTGTCAGTGGCTATGACAGACACAAACTCGTCTTGTTTTTAACATTAAAGAAGAAAACAGTCTTATTGGAGGAAGAATTATATCAGTTATTTTCTTTCATGCAAATAGCAACTGTTAGCATGCAGACAAATGCAATGTAGATGGCATTTGCGTTTGTTTCATAGAATATGCATGGAACTGCCTTTTTGTCTGAGTTTTTTGCATTTTGCAATTTTTTTTGCACTTTGCAATTTTGTCTGTCCCTGCTGAATTACATGTCCATTTTGAAGCAACAAGCTGCACACAGGTGGGGGAAAGAAAAAAATAACCAGGACAACAAAAATATTATTCACAATTTCCTTGGAAGCATATCTCTCATGTCTATGGAATTGCTCTCCTGAATCTTTGCCAGCACGCTGTCCGTCCCCCCCACCCACCCACTCCTTTTCTTCCTCTGCTTCCTCTGTCTCGACCCCTCCACCTCAGAACAAGTCCTAATTTGTCAGGAATATTACGGCCTTGTGCCGACATTTGCCGGGCTGCTGTAGCTTATGGAAATAGGGTCAACTGCGATTTGATTGGCTGATGGAGGGAGAAGTGCCGGCGATGAAACCTCTCCCTAGTTTGACTTGTTTAAACACACACACACACACACACACACACACACGAACACACACACAAACACACACGAACACACACACACACGCGCACAAACAGACACACACACACACACACACACACACACACACACACACACACACACACAAACAGACACATGCACACACCCATACACCCCCACACACACACACACACACACACACACACACACACACACCGTGCTGCCCTTGGCATTCAAAACTGTCAGGTGGAATTCTTCAGCAAGTGCAGTCACACTCTTTCTAGTTTCTACAGCGCCAGTGAGCTGGAAAGGTTGGGATGAGTGATCACTCGTCGCTCAGGGCTGAACACTCCTCATAGTTACGCAGTATAGGCCTTAAAGGGACACGTGCTCATGCAGGAGGATGCACACAACTGCCTGGCCTCCAACACTCCCTAATCTGTGACAAATTTAGGTCTTGGGGAACAGCGCTGAGCACAGGGGGAGTCATGCTTTGTATGTGATACGGGCTTAGGTTTGGATAAGCATATGATTTGTGTGAAGTAGGCCTCAGAGGAGTGTGAAGACAAAGTGTGTGTGTGTGTGTGTGTGTGTGTGTGTGTGTGTGTGTGTGTGTGTGTGTGTGTGTGTGTGTGTGTGTGTGTGTGTGTGTGTGTGTGTGTGTGTGTGTGTGTGTGTGTGTGTGTGTGTGTGTGTGTGTGTGTGTGTGTGTGTGTGTGCTGAGTCATGAGCATATGCATGTCTGCTTACTGTTACAGGGAGAGCAGGCCTTATCTTCCACTAACCAGCACTATGCAACCACCAGGAGAGAAGTAATCCAACCCTCTCTCTCCCTGGTACCCCCCCCCCTCTTCTTCCCTGTCTTTCTCACCCAGGCCTCTCTTATGAGGTGAAAAGCCAAACACAGGCCTGGAGTGCCGGATCAGGCTCCTTTTATCGATCAACTTTATTTATGTTTGTTTATTTATTAAAAAGGCTCTGAAACGCTCTGTCCCTGAGGTGTACTTAGCTGACACACACACACACACACACACACACACACACACACACACACACACACACACTGGCCCTCTCTGACTGGACTGTATAAAACAAATTCCTCCTGTGCTCCAGTGTTTAGCCAGGGGTTTTTGCAGCACTGTCAGGTGTAACGTGCGTCGCCGCCGCAGCAACTAGGTGTGACATTAGTTGACATGTGCAAACACGACTTGGGTCTGGTGTTTAGTTACATAACATAGGTAAAGCTGCCCATGATGGGGAAACATAATTAACAGTCCACCTGTGGTTGCAACAGGGACCAAGTTGTATAATTCAATTATACAGCACAGCATAAAATCTCCCCAACATTAGACAGCTTTTATGCGTTTTAGGTCTTGAAACATAATGAATTGCAGTAAGCATCAGTAAGATTTTTCTTACAGTACATATGTTTTCCATATCATGGCCTATATCAACATTAAAATCATCTTTAAAATGTAAATGTTATTTCATCCCCTGGCCCGATTCAAAACAAGTCCAGCTGGGTTATTATGGAGAAATGAATGCAGCCGATTATTCCGAGCTCCGGGTCATTTCAACATGCATCCTTATCGCACATCTGTCATACTTCATTAGAGTAGCACTAGCCAGCAACAAGCCTGTGTGTGTGTATTAGCTTGTGATGACTCACTTGCTGTGCAGTGTTCGTCTTGTGATTGTTTTGTGGCTGTGCGTGCACGTGTTCATATATTCGCCTCCACTGTCCCTCAACTGACAGACAAACAGGTCTGGTTTCTTCCCGCTCAGTGATTTTCTAGGACTGAGGTTAAACACTTGGCACAGTAACATACAGTCGTGTCCAACACCACCTGCCTCCCTGACATGATTAATGACTTTATCGACTTTCAACATATTAAAATCTGATCTCTGTCTGTTTGTTATCAGCGTGTCACCACAGTCAGCTCCTCGTCATACTTCTTTGACATGCAGCATGAGGAATGCGGGTGTGTCTGAATGTTTGTCAGAGAAGTGCGTGCGTGCGTGCGTGCTTGCTTGCGTGCGCATGCTAGTATGACTTTCACATGCAAATCCAGCTCGTTATTTTAGCAGGTAGTAAATGTAGACTTCGATTTTGGGACTTTGCTCCACATAATGGACATCTGTGTTGATCTTCATATGGGCCACAGCGATTCCTCACTTTCCTCAGTTTATCATCTCACTCACGTGCTTATTCTTAAAACCTGCTCCTCTCCTCTCCTCCTTTGTCTAACCAGGATGTGAGCGTGCCACTGTTGAACTTTCTGATTGCCTCTCTCACAGAGATCCTCAGCATCCAAAGCCCTGGTGACCGGCTTGGCCAGCTGTCATTGTTGCTACCATGAAAAAATAAAATCTCATCTCACTTTTTGACTGACTGTGGTTGCAAAAGTGTCCAACTCTGTCTTCACAATGTCCAGATGTCAACTTTACTCCGATTAAAATCGTATCGGAGTACGAGGACATGCTGGGACTGGACTGTAAAGCAGTTTGAAAAATACTGTGAATGAGACAAAGAAACCACAACGAGACTGTAAATGTGTTCTAATCTCAACCTAAACTCTTTTAGTGACTCAGAATTTCTTAACAACTACTGCTTAAACATTTGAAAGAAGCCATTTATTCAGTATAAATTAAACATGAGGGAGTACATATGGTCCCATTTTGAAATGGTGCATTTGGTTTATTCCAAATCCACGGGTTCAGGAGGTTTTGCCAAATGGATTTGGAATGGTCACTCGGTATCGAGCACTAACAACGTTCCAGCAGACTTCTCTGGCTGATGAATCATTTGCTGCTCTGCTCATTTGCTCCACATCTGGTGGCAAGAATGCAGCAGAAGGAGTGTGTGAGTTGTTAGGCTCAAGGTTGCACCACAGCTCCTTGACTGTCTTGAGTTAGAGTTGTGAGTAGTGGTTTTCGAAATAGTGTTATTTGTGTCCGGGATTTCATAATGTAGCTGTAAAATCTGGGAAGGCATACTGTATGTCACTGTTTTCTTGATGTCACTTAACTTAAACTTGGGTGTCATATTGTTATTAACTTTTATATACCATATAATTTAAGTTTTGACGAGGGCTTTAGTGAGGTGGCTTACTTGTTTCCACAAAGACTAATCTTGCGGCATGATTGCAGTGTAAACAAGCCAATTGATTTTGAAATAGCCATTGTGAAAAGTGAGGTGCTTTCAAGTATCACACTGTAAAGAGAGGTCATCTTGCATTTTTGAATTCACCTTCCACAGATCGTCTGTGTTCAGAAGTATGAGTGTATGCGCGTTGTGCGTCTGCATATGTAGACACATATAACTGTCTTGATGATGCGGCCTTACAGTAACAGTGACATCATGCAGCTCTGACTTCTGACCAGAGGCCTGTACTAAGAACCAATGTTACTGACTTATCAGGGTAACTCCTGGGGTAACTTTGTGAAGTCACACCCGACTTCACAATCAACCCGTATTACGAAGGGTGGATAGCTTTTACCTGAGGTATGTTGCCACGACACTGAACAACTCATCTCTTAACTGCTCCTAGCAGGTTATGTTCGTGGTTAACAGGGTGATACCCGATATAAACACACACGATCTTGTCGAGAAACAATGCAGTCACATTTGGAGATGGCCTGGTTAGTTTTAGGTTTGACATTCGGCAGATTGGACGGCCGTGGCTCGTCCACTGCCCTGAATGTCGGCAGATTTCGATCACTGCTTCCTTGCTTGTGCAAGACACTTAACTCTAAATTACCTCAGACTGCTTTTGCAACAGTGTGTGAATGTGACAGAAAAAGCTTGTTCAATAGCAGCGCTGTATGAAAGTGGGTGAATGTGACTTGTACTGTTAGGGCTTCGAGTGGTCAATAAGACTAGAATAGCACTGTTTAAATATAGTCCATTTACCATTTACCATATCCACTCTGGATGTAGCAGACACGTCCTCTGAGTCCTCGCCACAGGGCCTTCTCTTAGAGACGGTCAATAAATTCCTTTTTGAATGGAGGATAACTGAATTGTTTTCAGTTGCTTCCATGTCACGTGACCCACTGACTCTTAATCAACAAAGATGTTTTACTACAGTGGACAAATAGGACACACCTCATATTATTGGATTTTAACGTGGCTAATATTTCATATGAAAATTGGATAATGAGAAGAATCATATTTTTTCAATAACTCAGTGTTAAGGGTTAGAGCTATTAATGCATACCACTTGATTTAATGTTTTAATATTTCATCCTGATATGCTATGTGAATTTTCCACTGAGGTTGCAGCTGAAATTATTGTTGAAATTAAGTAAATACTTCACACGATAGCATCGCACACTCACAGTCTAATTACTTAAGGCGGATCCTCTCAATTCATTATGGAGTTAAAGTGTACATTCTATTTAAGTGTCCTACTTGTTTTCACATATTGTAAGGTGTCCTTGTGTCTCAATCGTATAACTGAGTACATATGACAAAAACACTTTTCTTACAAATGAACTCATTCGGCAATGTGTTGCCAACAAGCCTCCCAGGCTTTGTTTGATGCCAGTGCACAGGCCATTGTGCAACAACGTCCCATTAAGTTGAACTCGACTCAGTTGACCGACATCTTAATCACCACCATTGTGCCCTGTAACACTAATCACACCGCCACTTCCTTTGTTGAATCAGAGGAGGTCAAACTCCTTTCGCCGTGCAGGCTTCTGTTTTTTTGTTTGTCTATTGTGCAATCGCTCTCTGCTGCTCCAAGATAACAACGCGGCCCGAACGCACCTCGTTTTAAGACAAACACTCTCAAGTACATTTACTATCTAAACAACGTGGTGCGCTGCATGGGAAAATGACAACTTAGTTCAGAGCAGTGGTTGAACAATTAACCATATGTTGTCCTCTTGTTGCCTATTTTAACAAACTGGCCCGGCCAGTCTCTAGTGTGTTGTCCTGTTAAGCTGTGGGTACAGTCTGGCATTATGTCATGCTAATGAAACTGTAACTATGCTAAATATTAGACATCGTGCTGAGAAACGTTACGGCGTTTTGTTGGAAAGCGTCTGAATTGTGGTTTCCAGTGAAGTTCTGGAGAGTAAATCCGCAGTAGCAGTAGGGCGATGTTTTAAAGCTCTGAACATTGAGGGATGAGGGGTTTTTTGGAAAGAAATCTGTTGGAAAAGATGAGTAATGTTTCTCATCTGTTGCTTTGGCATCCACACATTTGTCTGCTTGTCTCCCCATCTTAATATCCATCTCCTGTACTCTTCCTGTCTGCGTCTAAGTACTCATCAGTATGCACAGGCTGCGGTATGACCTATTAAAAGTCATTTGTCAAATTGCAGCCAACTGGCTCGCCGGCAATCAGGCTCAATGTGAATATATTTTGACATGTGTTTTTCCTGCCCTCCGCTGAGTGCCTAAGGACCTGTGACAGCTCGGAGCCTCTCTGAATACTAATAAAGTAAGCGCTAATACAGCTGGCAAAGATGCGTATACACACACACACACACACACACCAACTTGAGCACTGTCAGCAGAATGACACAGCAGACGCAATCTCCATATTCATATAATATCGTACCTGACAGTCACAGCAAGTGGCACTGTCAGGTTTGATCATTTACAATGTGCGTCAGCCAGCCAACATATAAAGCTGCTTTTCAGACGCACATAAACACACACACCAGTAGAAATATGACCAAGCGCACCAACATTTTCATACCAAATTGCGAGACACACTCATGCAGTGTAGCATGCCAGTGTGTGAGCTGGTCATGTGTTTCCCAGCAAGAGTCCTGTCCCCAGTGGCCGGCTGGAGGGCACAGATGTTTTTTTTATTTTTATATTTTGACCCAGATGCAGAGCCATAGTTTGGCATCATGTCAATAAAATTGTACCTATTAGCTGTAACTTCAGAGGTGATCGGTTGTAATCCTTCCTTACTATTTATTTTGGTGAGTCTAAGTCGTATTTAGGAAGGGGGGAGTGGTCATATGGGTGGAGAAGGTTGGCAGGCGAGGAAAAAGGATTTAGAATAGGAAACAAAACAGAGGCCCAGACATATGTGTGAACTTGAGATTTGTCCAAGTCTGGCTGAATCATCTCCTCAAAGCTTCACTCTAGAATAAAGGGCCTGGTCTAATCCGGCAGATTGGTTTATCCTAACAAAAAAATATCTTATCCTTAAAATACTCTAGCTGGAGTTGGATGGGAGTGGTGGGGGGAAAGGCGAGGTTGTTTTAATCATCAATTAATCTACCTGTTATTCCTAATAATTTATTCTACTAGATTGCATTAAATGGTTAAGACGACGTCCATCACAGTGACTAAGAGCTGTTGGGACATTTCAGTCCAGGCCAAAGTAATCAACCAACCGATTGTCCAATCAAATCTGCTGTTCTCCCTCTTAAAAAAATATTTTCTACAGCATCTGGTGTGTATGCGTGTGTGTTTTATTGCCAAGTGATAGGCCATGTTCACAGCCCTCAACAACCTGTTAATGCTGTGTGTGTGTGTGTGTGTGTGTGTGTGTGTGTGTGTGTGTGTGTGTGTGTGTGTGTGTGTGTGTGTGTGTGTGTGTGTGTGTGTGTGTGTGTGTGCGTGCGTGCGTGCGTGCGTGCGTGCGTGCGTGCGTGCGTGCGTGCGTGCGTGCGTGCGTGCGTGCGTGCGTGCGCGCGCTCGTTCATCACCCTGGTGATAGTCACAATTCGGATGCTCATGTGGCTGTGGAAGTGCGCTGACTGGCGTAGCTGAGCGAGCTTGTAAAGTTTTGGCAGGCGAAGGAAAACCTCAGTCCTTTTTAAAAGGACATAAACATCAGTGCTGCTCTGCCTTCGGGGCCGTGATTCTCGCTAACCGATCCTCTAAATTACTGCTTCACGTTTATTGTCTGTGAAATTATACACTGAAACAGAATGTAAAAAAAAACCCCATACATCCTCTTTATTAGCTTTGCCAGTGAACATTGTGATGATGTAAGGATGATTTAAATAGCAGGATTGCGTTTCTGTCCTCGTGATTGCCGACAGACAGCTCTTTTCCATTGTTTTTAGGCTATTTATCATGACACGCATGCGCACACATGAAGCATGATGTGAGTCAGTGTGGATGAGACGGAGTCGGCAGTTAGCACCATGGAACAGTGTGGATTTTATGCTGCCTGGCTGCTTTCATGCCAGCCGAGTGCAGCACGAACCTGGCCGCCTGCATGGCAGTGTGCTTGTCTGCCATGACGTAGCAGAAGTCCAAATATGCCCTTAACACTTGTAGCAGACCTCTCTGTAACTCTAGAAAATCAAAACCATGCGGTTTGTCCACTCGCCCAGCGGTAAGGGAAAGTGTCCCCTCTTGACTTCAGGTTCAGCACCCGTCACTACCAGGTGGGCCCTCACCGTGGCCTGGAGCCACACACCAGGCCCCTGATCTGCACAGGGTAAATTAACTATCTCAAAACTGAAAATGTTTGATTGATTATTAAAATATATCCTGTGCTTGTTTTTTGGTGAAGACTCACTGATGGTTGGCTCACAGTTTTTTTTTTTCCATTTTAAATCAGTTTTTATGAAAGGGCAAAATGACCTCCCCTGTAGGACATTTACAGTTGATTTCAAACACTCCCTCAAGCTAATATGTGATACTGTACATACTCTATATGTTTTGAATCTAAAATACTTTGGCCAATTGTAAAACAAAAATGATAAACTTTTCATTTGAGAAAACCAATTAAATTGAAATCCATACACGGAAGAATAAAATCTGGAATCAAAAAAAGTGTTGTATTAAGTAAGTTTGATGAAAAGACCTTTTGTCGAGCGTCAAAGTCACAGATTACAATATCCTCGAAACCAGAAACATCTGAGATGATGTCCTCAGTAACTGATTTAAAAACATCCCTAAACATAGTTAAAGAATCTGCTGTTAAACCTATCGACTTCAAATCGGGAAGAGGTGAGGGAAGGTTGGACATAAGCCAATGTGTCTTACCCAAACTGGACTTACATTTGAAATGTAAGTCCAGTTTGGGACTTACATTTTGAAATGGTGTCAAAGCTGTTGACATCAAGTAAAACTAGTGGTATGATCATGTTTCAGCAGCATACCCCTCAGTAGTGCAAGATGGTGACGTCAATATTTTTTGCAGCTGGTATATGAATGCCCCAAAACCATTGTGAAAAAACACATTACACAAGAACTGTCACACATAATTCCTTAAGAACAGAGTTTTCACATGTCTGATGTGTCTCATACTGTACCTGTGTAGCTAATTATAATGACATTGTTAAAATGCCTTATTATCACCGAAACAAAAGCAAGGCTAGAAGAAAAAAAAAAAGGCGCAGTGACATTGGGATTGCTGTTGTGGTTAAAAATGTAATTGCACTGAAAACATTTCTCAGCTCAATAGAAAATCAATTGATGATTTTGATTGGGATCGTCAGTGTGATTACATGTCCGACCCCTTTCTTTACCGACCCCCCCCTCTCTCTCTCATCCTTTCTTCATTTCTCCTCCAGCAGAGAGATTTTATTCTCATCATTTACTCTCATTTCCTCCCATCACTTCACCAGCCGTTATGTTGGTAAGTTATTGCTTCTTGATGCGAGATGAGCACAAAACAGTTTAGAAGTAGATTAAATAACACACTTCAGTGATTGGCTCAGATATCCCACACCCTGTGTGTTTGATTTCATAACTCAAACTAACGAACACACACCTCTGTCCTGCCATTTGCCACATCTGCTCAGTTTCATTCATATTTCGTGTGCCTGCCTGCGTGCGTGCGTGTGTGCGTGCACCCTCAGCCGTCCCTATAGATGCTTTATCAATTTTAATCAGATCCCATCTGGTTTTCAGACATTCAATCTCGGCCGGGACACACACACACACACACACACACACACACACACACACACACACACACACACACACACACACACACACACACACACACACACACACACACACGTATCAAACGTAGTCATAAATCAGTGGAGGGTCAGTCTGTCCAGATCCTCTGCAGAACCAGTCTGTCTCTGTCTTATACGCTCGTTTCAGTTGGCTGTTACCAAAACAACCCTCATTTCTCACTCTCTTTCTATTTCTTTCTTTTTCTGTCTCTCTCTCTCTCTCTCTCTATCCCTCTCCCCCTCTGTCCGTCTCTCCCTGGCCTGGAGAAGCAGAACACATCGTGACGGTAATAAAAGACAGGTGCACTTTTGCTCACTCTCATCTCACCACAGTTGGAAAACAGAAGTGTACTCCCTCTTCATCATATAACACCCCTTTTTTGGGGAGGTGGATACCAGACCCTCCAGTCCCGTCAGATACGTATATATATTTTTTCAGATCATCTCTGAGGATTGAGAGAATTTCTGTCTGCCTGGATCGACCACATGGTCACGAAGCGTTTCCACGAGCACATTTGTTAGCTTTGTGTACCAGGCCTGCTTCATAAAGCAACAATAAAGTGTGACTGTGACAAAAAAAAGGATACATAAAATGAGATATATTCTTCATACTGTGGTGGAATTTGGAGCTAGAGTTATTATGGTAACCACCCAAAAAATACATCTAAAAGTCCAAATTAACTAACCATAGGAAGAGGAAACAGAGGAACTTAGTGATGCTGCGCCAGCCCCACATCATCCATTCACAAGTTGTCATGTTTTAGTTTTTTTAAATATATAGATGACTCGTATAAGTTATTTACAAGTATGAAAAATCTCAAACTAGAAAAAAAACCTGCCATGTACACGTCAGGACAATTATCTCTTATCAGTTCATTTCAGAAATGTAATTTGCTCCGCTCAATTGAATTTACTCGTTTTGACAGCTCATATCTCTACTGTTGTTTACAAGTGGCCTTTGATGAAACTGTTTATAAAAGACCCCAAAAAAGTTTTATGCTCGCTGAGAGCGGACGCAGCAGATAGCCTTTAACTAAATCCACCACAGATTTCAGTGTTTATGTGAGGTCACTTCATTTGGACTAAGTGGTTAATAAGCTCATTAAGTGGCATAAACACTGTGTGTGTGTGTGTGTGTGTGTGTGTGTGTGTGTGTGTGTGTGTGTGTGTGTGTGTGTGTGTGTGTGTGTGTGTGTGTGTGTGTGTGTGTGTGTGTGTGTGTGTGTGTGTGTGTGTGTGTGTGTGTGTGTGTGTGTGTTCTGCTGGCTGTGCTCCGTCTGACTCACAGTTGGATCAGTCCAGCTTTTACCCATGTGCTCGCAGCAGTTTGATGGGACGTGTTGGCGGAGGCGACACAGGCGGATGAATGATCCTGTTGTTGCTGTGATCAAAAGACTGATGACACAACTTAGTGCCTCTCCATTTATTTCTCTCTCTGCTTTTCTTTTCATTCCCTCTCTTCCTTCCTGTCCTGCAGTGTAAGATGACAGGAAACTGTGTGTGTGTGTGTGTGTGTTCCTGTGCGTGTGCGCGCTTGTCTGTGTGTGTGTGTGTCTGTGTGTGGTCTGACTGTGTATCTTTTGCCCCCCAGCCTTGGCACTGCCATTGATTTCCTCCAGCGGAAACTTCCTGCCCGAGGCGATTTGAGTGTTTTCAATGGCACACTCACAGTCCAACCATCGCTTTACACCCTCCCTCTATCCCTATATTTCTCCATCCATCCATCCATCCATCCATGACTGTCAGACCAAAGCCTGTCTCATTCATTAATCATCAGCAGTGAGAAGGAACAAGGGAGCAGTGAGAGGAAACAGAGAGAGGTGGCAGCAGTGACAAGTGCAGGAGCTCGGAGGTTAAAGATGAAACATGAGCCTGAAAGAAAATCGAAAAACTAAAGCCGACAGTCGCAACGATTAAAACTTTGTGTCCTCCTTGTTTTTTCAGATCCCGTTCTCACTGGTGCAGTTTCCACTCTGGGAATATTTAAAGGTATGTATCGGATCTCTCCATAAATGTTTGACTTTATTCCCTCTCTTGTCTTTAATATCCGTGTGTTTTATTCCTTCCTCGTCCCTCCACTCTGCACCGCTCCGCAGCATTCGTTCATCATCAACAGTAATCATCCTCCGTGGTAAATCCGTAGTTAAGTTAAAACAGCGTGCTCATGCTCTGACACATTCACAGCCGGCTCACCCACTGCATTCCCCTGTATCATTGTGGCAGGCGGACACGGGACTTTACACCCCGTTTTAATGTGTTGTCCCAACCACCATCAAACCAGCCTCCAGTTATCATGAGTTTTGAGGATGTCCAGTCCCCCCCCCCCCATCTCTCTTTTGACCTCTTCCTTAATGTCTTTTCTTCCCTCCCATCTCTCCTTGCCCCCTCGGTCGCTTCACTGTGTGACCCTGAACACATTAAAAGATGTCTCTTTTCGCAAAGGCGTTTTGTCGGTGTGACATCATGTCTCAAGGGGCACGAGAGGCGGACAGTCAAACATTTCATCGGTGTCGGGCGCTCACGGCCCGAGCTCAAACGGAAACAATACGTGCCACAGCTGTGTGTGTGTGTTTGCATTTGCGAGAGTTCGATTTTGTCGTCCACAAGTGTCTCTTTGTCCCTCCGTCAAAAGGCCTCTTCTCTCCGGGCCATCTGGACTCGTCCGTTGGCGGAGAGCTGAACTGCTGGAATCTGGACCTCTCCTCTCTCCTCTTCCTCGTCCTCTTCCTCTCCTCCCCTCTCCTCTCCTCTATCTGTATCAACATGGTGTTCTAAAAAACAAACTATGACAGAGACCAACCGAGGGCAGAAAAGAAAAACGCAGCTACTTGCAACCGAACAGGAATTTCTTTTTCTGCCCTTCCTTCCGAATGACCACCAAGATGTTCAAAAGCTTTCATATGATAGTGTGATTTAGTTCAAAAAATGCCCGAGTGAAGGAATTTGGGGAGAGTTGGATGTGTGTGGCACGATCTCCCAGCTGCTCTGTGGGATAGCAATGTGCTGCGTAATGGCCTCTTTCTTTTTATTTTGCACCGAGCCAGCACAGCTGTCGGTGAGAGAACCAGAAAGAGCCGGAAAGGGGAGAAAACCAACTGGCCCGGCTGCTGTGGGCCTGTTGGGAGAAGAGTCAGCAGGCAAATCCTGTGCATTAAGTTCATCTGGTCCCTGGGTTTCTAGGATCATTGTTCCAGGCAGGAAGAGTCAGGGAGTTTGGTCAATTAATTGAGTAAGTTGCAGGATATGAAAGTATTTAACGCATTTGTCGCCGCGTAGAGATTTAATGCCTTTTCACACCAGACACTAAACTCCATGTGAATAATTTCTCTCCCACATTTATTTCACAGTATCGTGGTTTTTCAACTGTGCAGTTTACACCATCTGTTCTGACCTCAAAAACAACATTGGCAAAACGGGAGGGTGTAACATTTTTGGCGTATGATTGAACACCAAGAAAGAGCCACAAAAACATCCAGGGAATTGAGCGTCACAGGCATGATGGGAACCCGAATTAAAAAGCAATGATCAAATGCAGACGCACAAAAAGAAGAGCACACATGCGAGGCGCTGACACACGCACACAGACCCGCCGCCTCTTTCCTGTGGGAAGTCGTCCAGGTGCGAGGTCTGACCGTGACACGAGGGTTCACAGGTCAAAGAGTTTGTTTTCCCAGGTTTACCCCTTATTATTTATTCATGAAACGGGGAGCGAAAAGGGAGGGAGACACTCGGTGAGGCAGAGAGACGGAGAGGAATCCCCCAGCGTGAGCCCTTTGATGTGGAAAACAAAATCTCCTTTTTTTAATCTGCCCTCTAATGGAATACACATGACGCATCCAGAGCTCTCTCCCTGGCGGTCCCCCTTTCTTCTGTAATGTTCTGCGGGTTTACTTGTTTGCATTTGCATGCACACGCACGCACACGTCGCCTGTGTGATGTCCACGTGTGTGTGTGTGTGTGAGACAGTAGGAGAGTGAGATAAGATGCCACAGATTAAACTTGCAGGGGGGGCAGGCGGCCCCGGGATGGACAAAGAAAATATTAGTAATCGCTCCGTGCTGTTTCTCAATTGCTCTCCCTGAGAAGTAATCATACCTTGCAGCGCCGGAGGCAAACCAGCTGTCCACATGCATTTCATACAAAGACTAACCTTGCGTCGTCCGTCTCCTCGTTGCTTTGCTGAAACTAGCTAGGGGGAGAAAGCCCCCCCCCCCCCCATCCTGAGTTCATTCTCAAAGCAAAAACATCAGGTGGTTTCACTCAGTAGCCAGTTGAATATGGGCGAGCAGTCGTGTGTTTGTTTAGACACAGAACTCCCTACTGTTTGACTTGCTTTTAATATTACATCTGCAAGTTTTGATAAATAAACACAATTTCTGTACAGTTTTGTTTTCAGCTAAAGATCAGTAGAGCCTCTTAAGATATGTAGTCTCTTGTTCAATACACGATGAATTTAATTTTGCAAACTCTATTGATGAATATTTTGGACTAAATTTTAAAAAAAAATGTTGGGCTGCAACTAATTATTATTTTCATTATCGATTAATCTGTTGAGTATTTCCTTGATTAATCAATGCTTTTTTGTTTTGTCCACACACCAGAGATATTCCGCTCACTGTCATAGAGGAGCAAAAAAAACAGGAAACATTCACATTGAAGAAACTGAAATCAGAGGATTTTGACTTTTTTTTCATACCAACGTTAACCGATTAATCGATTATCAAAAATATTGCCAATTAATCTAGTAGTTAATTACTAATCGATCACTGGATTCATTGTTGCAGCTCTAATGTAAATGCTGCATCAAATCCTACAACACTAAAACTTTTTTTTTAAACTAAAACTTATTCTTTAAGACTCAGTAGTTTACTGTAACAGCAGGTGACTGAAACTTTACCAAATGTTGCTCAGAAATGATAGATGATAAATAGTGTTATTTGTTGGGCACTAATTTCACCCGCAGATTAATTCAGGGTACGTGTGAGTGTCACTCAACAACAATTACTGTACGTTTATTGTTATGAAGGAATATGCCATGCAACAATGTGAGTCACCGACATTGATACTCACATGTTCACCAGCCACGCGTGTGTGTAGAGCAATAGGGCATATATCAAGATGATACATGTCAATAGGATCAATTCATATTTGGTTTTTAAGTCTCCACAGAGCTCGTGACCATAATTGAATCATAGAAATAACCAACCATACCTGATTTTTTCTCTCTCAGTGAAATCAATGAATGTCTGTCAAGAAATGGTGGTGCCTCAAAATGATGTCATTCAGACCAAATGTGTAGAGATTTAGTGGGATCGAGTGGGAACGCTCCCAATTGTCCAGTCGCAGTTCTTGGGAAAACGAGTCGCATGACATCATTGGGGAGAAAAGGCAACTCAAAAATAGCTGGACAAGCAGTTTCCCAGCCCCTAGCCTGGACCCCAGACCACGGTTCACAATGTGTTTTCACTGTGTCTTGTATGCTCCACTAACTACAATCTCCTCTCTCCTTCTCTTTGTCTCCCTCCCACTTCTCCCTCTTTCTTGTTCTTTCATCATCCTCCTCCTCTATCGACAAAACTCTTTCTATCTCTCTTTTTCTCCCAGGCTCTGTGGTCGTCGAGGCAAGGTCACACACTCTACTCTTGGCAGGCTGCAGTGTGCGGAGCTTTTGCAGGTGCAGGGGATTATATGCCGCTTTGGGAAAGGGGGGGAAGGGGAGGAGCAAGGGGAAAGTGGGGGTGGGAGAAAGGGATGGATGGATGGATGGATGCATAGACGGATACATGGATAGGTGAAAACATGGCCAAGAGGACAGGACACGTTTATCCAAAGCCACATTCTCGCGATATACCGTGGAGGTGAGCTCAGCTGGTCGAATCACATCCTCACCTGAACAGCAGATCTGAAGAACAAAAGAAGATGGAGGAAGCAATAAAAAAAAGTTGTATACGCCTTTTTTCCTAGACATTATTACCAAACAGCATCAGACTGAGTCTGCATCACAGATGAGACAGGTCTCGTTAAGTTCTCAAGTCTGTCAGCCAAAGAAAGTCCTACCATAGCAGGCATTGTGTCTGCCTCAGCCTGGATGAGTGGCAGTGGAGAGACGGCCAACCGGGGCAGAAGAGAGGAGGGACAACCGGGGCCGAATCCTGGGTTTGGGCCCCTGCAGCTGTCTGACCTCCTGAGTACTGGGGCCTGAAGTGGTTTAAGAGTGAGGAAGAAAAGAAGGCGCTGGGAAGGAAGAGAAAGGGAGTAGACTGGGAACAAGATGAATAGGGGGAAGGCAACAATTAGAGAGAATAAAGATAGATACTGTACATACCACAGAGAGGTCAGAAGTTCAGTCATTACTTCAAAAATCTGATTTTGAGCCAAAGTCCCATGTTTAATGGCTTTGTTTTAATGAGACAAAATTTGAATGTTAACATTTCAAAAAGAAATGTTTTTTTTTCAGGTGTTATAATTAGGATTGTTGATGTTTACAGTATTATTATAATTATTATTCGACAGTATAGAGGCAGAAAGCGAATGAAGGGTGGGGTTGTGGCATTGGTCTGATAAACAAAGACAGGTTCACAAAGGCGTTCACTGTCCAATCATTTTACTGGCATCTGCCTTCAAAAATGTCTGTGGAGTGACGAGCTTAAGTTCAAGCAATCTATTGTGCATGTGACCACAACATTTAATTAACTTTATGAATGCTTTACAAAGTAGTAGTTCAGTGCAAATCATTTTTCCAATAAAGACTTTGACCTGGTTTCTCCAGGCCTCGACTTTAGATGTACAAAAATACAATGAAGCACTCCTGAGTCTACTTAATTGCAAATGTTAATGAAAGGCTCAGCTATGATTAAGCCAAACCATGAATAAAAGTATTTTGTCCTTCATGTAAACCCCTTAGTTTTTAAACCCTCTGCAGACCCACAGTGCATCCACACGTGTTTTCACTTCACTGTGGAGCTGCGCACTGACGGAGCTTACTTGGCATCTTCCTCACTTCAGTTGAATCTGTCCGGATGGGACACGTTGCACCATCTCTTATACCGGACTTCTTATTGGTTCACATCACGAGCGTACTGTAGTTCCTCTCGGCTTCCGGGTGTGGAAATGCAGGGACTGTATTTACGGTGGTCTTTTGATTTATTTTCGCCAGGTATATTTTAATGTGTGTGAAGCTGTTGTTTGTGCTTTGTGATCGTATTTTACAACCTTTTCCTGCTGGAAAAGACAGCAGTGCAAACGAGAAGGTCTGTGGTGAATTTGCAAAACCTAGCGATGGACATTTGGCTTGTACACTCTCAGTATAGGAGAGCGAGAATAACATAAACCCAGGGCTGTGCAGCAACACAGCACGCATCTCCAGCGTTGGAGCTCTGAATAACAAATATGTCCTGTGTGTGCAATCAAAACACACATTTCACAAGGAGAACATTTCCGCGCTGGAACCGGTCGGTGGAGCTGTTATTGGACAGTTGTGGCTTTCAGTCCTTAACTCCTGCGAGGATACAACGCACCAGGCAGGACAGGAAGATGGACGTTAGCTTGAGAGAAGAGGGGAGAGAGAGAAATCAGTACAGAAGGAGAGAAAGAAGAGATGTGGATGAGTAGGTGGCAGACCGTGAGATGTATATAATTTTGAAACATGAGTTGCCAGACAGAGGTTACAATTTTGATGATATTATATTAGGTTTATTGAGTAATCTGACAACCACACATATCCACTATATTGACAGATTGTCAATTTGGATACGTAGAAAAAATGACTGAAAGGTGTAGAACTGTGAGAAAAAGAGACGAACTGAGCCAAAAGCAGGAGAAGGGGTTATGGGGGGGGGGGGGGGGGGCATGGGTTCAGGTTAGGAGTCAAGTTCACATCCCTCCCCCTGCTTTCCAAGATGGATCCTCAAGTTTCATTCGCTTCGCCTTTACATTGCACTTCACACTCTCTCATCTGCTTGACACCGGAAATGCTCACACAGGCGCGTTTAATCACCGCAAATATCTCCGCTGGTGCGCCGCACTGACTTACGACCGACTCGACCCCGCTTGACCCGCCCAGATAAAACCACCCGAGCACCGAGACGAGATTACATCACCGGCTCGTTTGTGCGTCTCAAACCTTCATCACATCACATGGCGTTTCCAGCCAAATTTAGACCCTCCAATTCAGAGCTCCATGTGTAAGATTTATTGGGATAATGCCTCCTTTTATTGCTCTCCACGAGTATTACGAAACAGGCTGCAGCAAGGGGGCTGTATTCTTTTTTTATTTCATTCTTTTTGCTGAAGTCTGAGTTTTATCCACCCAAGTAGGAAAAAAAATTATAATTTAAATCCACTCTTACAACCAACCAGCATTAACTAGTAAAACATCGCGTTACACCACACTGGTCCTAATGTTTTCCTGTGTCCTCGGCTAGCCTGCGTCACATTGCTCCTTGGTGGCCCATATGGGTTCGCTTACTTGGAACAGTTGCTGTGTTTGTGGCAGAGTGACACACACACACACAAACACACACACAGACACACACACACACACACACACACACACAGTTTTTCTCACGTAGACGCACACTCGTGGGAGTGGGCGTGTATCTGTGTGTTCATTTGCATTTGAACGTATCTAAATGTGTCTGTTTTCATGCTCGTGTCCAAGCAGGTGTGTGTGTGTATGTGTGTGTGTGTGTGTCATGCCTGTGCTTGTGTGTGTAGCTCAGGGGAAGGAGTGGGTTGGATGAGGCAGGAGGAGGGGGGTGGAATAGAAGCGTGTCTGTCGGGTTTTTGTGGTCTAATAATGGGGAAGGTTATTTTTTTATGAACTAGATGTAGGGGAGGGCCAAGAGTTCCAGTGTTTATTGCAGAATGAATACATTACTGTAACTGTGGTTAAGTAATTGGGCTTTTTTACGAGTTTATTTTTCTCTCTTTTGTTCTGAGAGCAGAGAGATGCTTGCACTTAGTTAAATGTGTGTATTTGTCTTTTGTAGGTGCCGTGGCGGCATTTGTTACCACTCCTCTCGACGTTGCGAAGACCAGGATCATGCTCGCGAAGGTACACACACACAAACACACACACACACACACACAGAGCACGCCACTGGCAGCACACTTTAAACACCGCTGTCAGGTGATTCCTCGCAGGCAGAGACCTGAGTGCGCCTGCAGCCTGCGCAAAATTCAACAGGGTCAGCACACGGCAGGGAGCGGGGCGAGGTAGCACCGGGACAGTAGTGAGACACACCCATTTATCATTCGATCTGGACTGTGTGGACATTGTCGGCAAGACGCGTTTGTGCGCATGGTTAGTGTAAGAGCGAGGACCTGTCGCCGCTCCAGAGGAATTTCCATCTCAAGGCTGCTTGTCACTGGAGAGGTGAACCAGAGGGCCAGTGTCTGTTCCGTTAACTCGTCCACTCTGTGTTAGTTCTCCGAAGCACCTCACCACCGCCTCCCTCCCTCCCTCTGTTTGTCGTGTGGTGTCCCTCCTCTTCCTCCCTCTCATCACCCCCTCTTTTACTTCTGGCTCGCTCTAACTGTAAGTCTGGCTTCCCTCACTACGTCCTGTGTGCGTGTAAAGGGTAGTGAGTTCAGAGTCACCCCAAACAGCCCCCCCACAAACACACACACCAACTGTCCTTGGAGAAGACACAGTGTTCCTTCCCCCCCTCCATCCAAACTAATGAGATACTGGAATTAAGAAAACACTCAGTCAGACTTGATCTCTTGCGAGAAGCCGCTGGCTGTAGGTGGAACAGCTCGGTACAAAAGCTTCCTGTAAACATTATCTGACCTGCAGCTGCTGTAATTCACCACCAGCGAAGGACTTGGCCTGTGCTGCCTCAAGGCGCTTCGGCTATAACTTTATAAGGCCAAGTTTTTTGATTCACTTGCGGCACCACAGGTTAGCAGTACAAAAAACAAGGCTTCATTTGAGTCAGTGGGAATAAAACATCTGTATTCGACCAAATCAATGCCAGGAGAGCAAACGGTTCTACAGTTTGAACTGCTGCAACTATCAGAAGAGAGGCGTCCATGTTTAAAATCGACTTACTAATATCTTTTTATTATTAATATGGTAACATTGTTATAACATTCAAAATGTGCAATTGCACATTGTTTACATAAATTAAAATACTATTGTTAAGTAATGAGTAATCCTTAGAAAAAGGACAATTTCAGATACTAAGTTTATCATTTCATATGACAAAGAACAACAGCAAAGCATCACTTTCGAAAGATTGGAACCGAGAAGATGTTTGACTTTTTTGGTTGAAAAATTACGATTCAATATTATCAAAATAGTGATGTTTTGCCAAATGAGAATTTAAAGGAAAATATGAACAAAACTATCCTTTGCTGCAGCTTTAGGGATAAGGTGTCATTTTTTTATGCTCAGGTTTAGTTTGGTCCCTAAGCAGCAAAGGCTGACAAGTCCAGGCAGAAGAGAGAGAGAGAGAGAGAGAGAGAGAGGCTGGCGTTGATGGGCACGGTTGGTTTGGATTGGACGGAGGGGAGGAATTGTGGGTGTTGGAGCTTGTCACCTTAGTTTCCTTCCCACAGCAGCGGAGGAGAAGGTTCTTTCTTCCCTCCAGCAGGCAGAATGAAAGAGCCGTGTTGTACAGCAGGCAGGCCTGGCGCAGGGCGGACGTCCAGGGCACAGCTGGACGCGCACGGTCCCTCCAGCGCAGGACTCCTGCCACACACCACCCTGCCTGCGGCCGTGGCAACAAGCCTGGCGCACCGCACCGCGCTGCCACCGCTACTGCACAACGCTGCTCTTCTGCTCGGGCTGGCTCGAGTCCTGCAGCACACACCGCACTGCCGTCAATGTCACTTCCACTACCACAGACTGGCGTGTGTGAACGCCTTCATGTCGCTTGTATGAAGCGGCGAGGGCGGCATGTGGAAAAGTTCGGCACCAGGCACATTCTTTAAATCCCCCGTCATGTTTGTGAGGACCTCAGATAGCAGAGGAACATCAGCCGCTGAAATATGAATATATTTTTGTGTGTCGGCGTAAGTTACACAGGGCCCGTGTGTTTGTCTGTGTGTGTGTTTTGGACACCCCGCTCCTCCATTCCTTCCTTTCACCATTCCGCAGCAGCAGAGGAAAAGAAAACTTGTCAGACGAGGTGAGGGGACACTCGTTTCTCAGCCACCTGTCGCCAACAGCAACAGGAATAGGGGTGTGGGGTTTGTTTTCCCTCTCACATGAAGAAAAAAATGAGGGAATCCTTCCTCTTGTTTCTGCAGATCACAATTAAGAGCAGACATCGCAAACCGTCTCCTACATGCTCAGCGAGCTGTGGCGTGGATTGGCGTGCGTGCACCGACACACATACTCCCCCTCCCGTTCCCCCCCTCCTCATTTTTGGCTACCCTCCACTGACACCTTTCTTGTTTCCCCCCTCTCCCTCCCTGCTGCCACCACCCACTCTCACTTGACCCCGGCTGGGCCTTGTCCTGCAGCTCTGCCACTCCACAGTGATGGATTAAAAACTCTCTGGCCGGCTAAGCCGTATTGTGTAAATAAAAGTGCCAGACTGACGGGTTGAGTGCGTTTTTTTGGGGAGGGGGGGGGGGGCGGTCAAATGGCTGGGTGCGTTTCCAAGCGGGTGCCTGGGTGGATGATGTAGGTGTCACCTGCGCTGACACAGCTGTCCATGAGGGGAGGCAGGAAGCGAAGGAGACAATCCATCCGTCATCACACCTCTGTTTGCTCTCTCTTTCTCCCGCTCTCCCTCTTCAGGTCGGGTCGACCACAGCCAGCGCCAACATCCCGGAGGTTCTCTGCGACGTGTGGAGGAGCCGAGGCCTCACGGGGTGAGTGTGTGTGTGTGTGTGTGTGTGTGTGTGTGTGTGTGTGTGTGTGTCTTCATTATGGGGGAAATGTTCAAATGGCCTCTTTACACAAACTATTTCGTCCCAGCACACTTTAAAAACACTCTTTCTTTTACATGATTTGATTTAAGTCGGCCGGATCCCTCTTTTAATCAGGTTTGATGTTAGAGCCGCTGCTAAATAATGAGATGTGTAAAAGCTTCTCGCTGCACCGTCCTATTGATTAAGGTGCTGCAGGGGCCAAGTGGAAGGGTTTATTTGAGTGTTCTGATGCGTTTATGATGCGCAGCAGACGAAATGGCCTATCTAATGGGGCCACAGAGGGCTGCCAGCATTAAAACACACCGTCAGCCACAGTGAGCGATCGGCCCGCTTGTGTACAAGCCGCTGTCGTTTAGTTAGGATGCACCTCGCCTTAGTGCTCACAGCAGCTTTGGTTTGGGACAAGGCCAAACACTAGCGGGACAACCCCCCTCCTCTGTCTCACAAACACACACTTACAAACCACTGTGTCATTGTTTGTGTGTGTAGCCGCAGCGCTGGAATCTAATCAGGGAGAAATTACATTACAACGGAGCGATTTGTGTTTTAAAATGAGCCACGGGGGGATTCTCCTCAAACCGCTTTAAAACATCATCGACGGGCTGCGCTTGGTTTTCACAGAGATCACGTTTGAGACACCAGAGCAATCTCGGTGAGGTGACGGCCAGGAAAGTCCTGACTGCAAATCTAACTCTTCTGGCTGCAACAAGTGGTAATGTTCAGGAGAACTCTTTGATGCCAGTCCCCACCTTTTTTTTCCCTCTCTCTCTCTCTCTCTCTCTCTTTATCTCCACCAACTCTCCTCCTGGGCTGAGCCATATCTCTCTCTCTTACGATGTAGAGTCCAGAGAACACGCACCCTAAGCTCTTGTAAATCTCTCTCTCCCCTGATGTAGATGTAGCCAGAAAAGGCGGAGAAAGGAAGAAAGTGGGAGAAGAGAATGAAATGCAGAGACAAAGGAGAGAGTATAGAAAGTGAAAGGAGGAGGGGGAGGGGGGCTGTTGTTCCGCGGGGCCAAAGGCCTGGTGGTTGCGCTGGTGCATGCCTGATACAAATTGCTGGAGCTTTAAAGCTGTAATTATGGTAATAGGCCCAATTGCAGTGTAGTGAAGCTCTAAAGTGCTTCCATGTGTGTGTGCCGTACCCCAGAGACCCCAGGGTGAGCAGAGAGCTGCGGCGCTCCCCCCAGTAACCTGCTAAACAACCACAAATGCAACAGGCAGCACGTCCCGCAGGGCGTGTGTCCGCTCTGGGCCTTACGTAAACCACCATGGCAGGAAAGTGAACAAATGACATGTTTGCGCCACGTACGCACACCAAAGCGGAGCGCCTGGGCGTTTGTGGTGAACCTTGATTGTGCTTTTATGGCTCTGGCAATCTTTTTGTTTTGTTTTTTTTACGCCGTAGGAGACTCATTAGAGAAAGGCCAGCACTTTTCACCTGCCCCAGTTCACAAACATGTCACAGGGTGTAGCGGGAATGTAGAACTGGCTCTGCACAGTGATGACACAGCGATGAGCAACTCTCTCTCTGCTCAGGTGAACCGGAGATTTGGCATTTGTGCAGACTCAGGCCTCCGAGTGTCGTTTTTACTACTTTACGGAGCGAGGAGCCAATTTTTCCTCTGCGTGATTGATGATCCCATGTAAATCAACTTCCTGCCTTTTATGATATAACCCAGATTTCAAACTGAAGGGGGAATTCACTCTTAATGCAACATGGATTTGATTCAGCCGGGCGAAGGACGCTCTTAAAGACGTCTCCATGGACCCCGACAACCTCTCTTTGAACAGAGAAAACACAGGTACAACACGAGGCCGGTCTGAGGCCTCGAGCCTGTTAATTCTTACTCTATATAAATCTTTAAAAACTGTAGTGTTTTTTTAAAGACTTAAGTTCATATTAACAAGGAAGACTAAGTAATAGACAATAGGAAAATCAAAGAATGTCACCAGGTTTATTATTTAGAGCCTCCTGGTTGGAAGATTAGCTGGTTTGTGTGTGTGTGTGTGTGTGTGTGTGTGTGTGTGTGTTTGGGTGTGGGTGGGTGGGTGGGTGTGGGTGGGTGCGGATTGACCAAATATTTAGCTCAAGCGCTTCAACATCTGTGTTTTCCACTTGACTTTTGCTATTATCATTCACCTTTTTTCTATGTGAAACTCAAGAAAAGCCCCCCCCCCCGCTGAAGGAATGTTTAAAACATCAAAATGTCTCCGTTTTGATTCAAACCCACACAGGTTTCGAAAGCGGTCTGTTTCTTTTAAGTGTATCCTGTGACAGAGTCGTATAACTAATAAAGGCAGTTTGTTGTGACCTCAGCATTGTTCCTACACAAGCGCCAGAGATTTGCTCTCGCTGCAAGATTTAGAGGTTTCCATCCGCCGCTTCTATGAGAGCACAAACATCGCTCCAGACCGAAGCCAGCGCCGTTTTCTTTTTTCTTTGAGCTCATCACTGTTCTTCCACATGCTCCTGTCGAGTCACGGGACTATATTTAGTCTCATTCTTCAGGAGAGGTGATTGGTGGACAACCGAGGGGGGGGGGGGGCGGCGAGTGGCTGGCCAGGCTGTGACGTCGGAGTGAGTCGGGAAGCCGAGGGGAATATCGGCTCTCGGTCCACAGGTGGGCCTGATCCCACACAGGAAACGTAGCGCCAGTCTGAAGCTGAGACAAAACACGAGTTGTTGAGTTTAAAATTAGTTCATTTCTCACACGAGAGAACACGCAGTGGAATCTGTCGGGGCTTGTTGTGTCTACCGTGTCGTCCTTCAGCTCGTCCAGCTGCCCCGTGGACAAGTTCTCCTCTCTCCACTTTCCTCCCCTTCCCGTAGTTGGGTTTTTTGGATCATATTTAATATTGTTGTGTGAGTAATGCTGACTAGTTGCCTGGAGCGGGCCTGTGGCTTGGGTTTCAGCAGATGGTGATAGCAGCGTGGGGATGGAAAGAGCCCGCTGAAGGGCAGGACGGCAACCTCTGACTAATGTCTGCACATTTATTTGGAGCATTTGCACCATGTCGGTGCTTACACAAACACACTGGGGCTCTCTGTCTCCCACACACGCACACACTCTTTGTGTCTTTATCACTCACGGCACCCTCACACACACACACACACACACACACACACAGAGCTAACCCTTCCCCTGGTCGTCTTTTAGAAACACCCGATCTGAGCCGGGGCATTCTGAACCGTGGAGTTGTGTGAATGGTTGGGATGTTTGGTAGATCCCCGACACGCCTGGTGTCTTGTACAAGCTTTACAGTCGACAAAAGTGATGTCGAAGCAGTACGTCCCTTTGTGTGACCCCAATCTTAAATTTCCAGTGAAGGAGCAGCCAGAAGTATTAGCAATGTAGGTCAGTGCGAAGACGTTGCCTTGTGAGTTGGAAAAAGGCCATTTACTTCCAAGGACTTCTTGCCCATTTTGGCATAAAAGTTGCTAATGTTTGCACAATTCTGTCCACGTGCATCATCTTGGTTTGCGGCACCGAGTGCGACGCACATGTCTGTGCGAGGTTTGAAGAAGTCGAAGTTCGCCCACGTTCACGTAACGCCCTCCGTAACGTTTTCTATTTCCATTTCAATATTAGTTTCTGCTCGGTCCTCTGAAGGTCTGTCAGCGGAATGTATGCTTCGCTTTTGTTAATCACTGTCTTCTTCAAGACAAACCTGGATAAACACTGACACATGTTCTTTGTCTTATGAGGCCACGAGAGGAAAAGCTGGATCGACTCTGAATTATCATACAGGCATAAACATAATCCAAACACATAGTCCGAGCATGGTACCAAGTTGTTTGTATCTACTGTCCCTCTGCCGCAGTGCCACAGGAAACTGCTGAAGCGCCACTAACTTTGGAGCAAATTTATTATCAGGCGTGACCTCGATGTGACGCAGGAGGAAAAAGTTTGGGGGGTCACCGAAGTCATGAGGCCGTATTGTGTGCGGGCCAATCCATCCAGATTATGGCGAGATATTTCACTGGTTATGTGAAAACTCCGACCTGCTGGTGGAGCGCGGGGAGGATTCATTGTCTGGGGAGCAGAGTCTCATGGCAGTCGATTCAAGTTTCTACTTATTGAGATGTTTCAGTCTAGACCAACGTGGTGGACCAGTACAATATTTACAATGGTTCAAAAAGTCTTGTAAAAAAAATTGAAATGGACAGAAAGTAATAACACACAAACCCGCACAGATGGTGAACGCAGACAGACGTTCCTGTGTGCGTAGACAGTTTCACATACTTTCTCTCTCACACACACACACACACACACACACACACACACACACACACACACACACACTCTCTCTCTCTCTCTCTCTCTCTCTCTCTCTCTCTCTCTCTCTCTCTCTCTCTCTCTCTCTCTCTCTCTCTCTCTCTTGCGCAGAGGCACACGTCCATAAACACACAATCCTCTTCACCGTTACATCTGGCTTGGATGGGTCCAGACCATGTGAGTGTGGGGGCGTCTTGGCAGACAGAAGGTGTTGGTAAGAACACGGCGGAGGAAGAGAGCGAGAGAGACTGAGAGGAATGGGAAAATAAAAAAAAGGAGAGAGAGAAAGAAAGAGAGGGAGAGACAAAAATGGCAGATCACCAGACGGGACAAAGTGAAGCACGTGTCTGAGAAGTGGATGACGCAGCAAGAAAAAGGAGACGGAGGAGAAATCCCCGAGCAACTGAGCCAGCTGAGGGGGCCGAGGCTGGACGGGGGAGGGAGAGAGGGACGGACGGATGGACGGACGATAGAGGGACATGTGTGGATGTCATCTGGACATCAGTCATGCACTGGGAGAGAGGGAAAGAGAGAGAGAGAGAGAGAGAGAAGGGAGGGGGGCAGCTCCAGGGAGGCCCTACAGTTTGGGCTTGAAGCTTAATCCCAAAAACAGCTGTGTGTAGCGAGGAGGGAGGGGGGGTCTTGGGAGACGGGTGCTCTCTCATGTCCCATCACATCCTCTGAGCCCTGCATCGTCAGCCCCTTGTCACGTTGGAGCCCGGGCCGCTGTAGCCCGGGGGGGGGCACCCGCTCGCTCCATGTGAAGTGGCTCCACCAAAGAGGCCTGGGGTTTGACCCGCTCCCACGGACCCCCTGTGCCCGAGCGCGGGGGCCCCCCGCTCCCACCGAGCTGCAGTAAATCACTCGCAGATACTGTCGATCGGCGGAGTGATACGTGATCCGCTCGGCTCACAGCATTTTCCACACGGACAGTAAAAAACTTGCAGCAGACAAACTTTTGGGCAAATGTCCAAGAATTTCCAAGTAGAAGAAAGACAGAAAAATCTAAGCTCACGCAGAATGAAGTTTGGGTGTGTGCATGTGGAACAGCAATTCTCAACACGTCTCGAAAAAATGCAACGCGCCTGTATATGGCACTGTAGATACAGTGTGATTCAGCCTCACTGGAGTGTGCTGTCGGAAAAACAAACTCACATGGCTCCACGTTCAGGTTTATTCCTGTTGTGCTACTAAATTCCCTTCACGTCTCCTCTTCTGCGGACGCGTTTGTTTTCCCTCGGTGCCGAGCTCGGGCTGCACCGCGTTGTGTTTGGTTGGAATCGGCGCTCGTCCCCTGCAAGGGAGCGCTCCTGCTTGTTTTCAACCCCCCCAGCGAAAATAAACCCACTTTATGTGCCCGGCTTTAGAAGGTCTGCGGCTGCGTTTCTTCAATCAGAGACTTTAACGGTCATAGCCGTAGCCTCAGGGTTGCCTAGAACCAACTCTGGCTCTTAAACCACCAGAAGCTGCGCTGTTATTTCATGCAGCCCATTGTGACGCCACTGAAAAACATAAGAATATCTTTCTGGGGGAATCGTCGCCCTTACTGTATTCGAGAATAAGCGGGGCGAGAGGGCAAACGACAACAAAGGTCAGAGCCCAGAGTCGAAGCATGGACATGCGCTTTGGTGCAAAGTGTATGGAAGGCTCCCTAACCAGCAGGGCGGCAGGACAACCCCCCACAACCAGCAAGAATCCAGGCTAAGTCGTGTTTATGCACATTTTCACCAAAAAAGAACCTGAGTGGAAGCTCCAGAGATTAGGGGGAACATACAAAACAAAAAAGAAAACATATTGCAAAGAATTCCTAAAAGTCCATAAAGTGGAAAAGTGCTGATCATGGCGTACATGAAGTGCGTCATTTAAGCCGTCAGACAAATCACGAGATGTGTGCGGAGCGATGAGGAGACTGCAACAAGTTTTCAATCGACCGCGCACCATCATCCTCCGCAACGGCGTTCATGGACCCTGACTGGAAAATGATCACCACAGGAAGTTTTATCTCCACAAACAAGTGCCCAATATTTGCCTGATGGTAGTGGATAGAAACAAGATGAATTAGTTTGATATTTATTTGATTTTATTTAATTATTCAGTAAAATGTCCACAGAAAAAGAATGCTCATCACTATTTCGCCGAGCCTAAAGAGAAACCTTCAGGTGTATCGATCTGCCCAACCAGCAGTCCCAAAGCTCCTCGGTGATATATAATGAGCGTCAAATGATTATCGATTCGCCATCATCAGAACGGGTTGTTCATTGATAATCCATAAATCCGTCAACTAATGGTTTCAACCCTGATTACAATAAAAAACACATTTCTTTTGCGAACGGCCCTCGATAGAGTTATTCCTTAAAATTGGAAGTTCTCACAGCTATTAATGTGCTTGTGTGTGTGTGTGTGGACTGACGTTTTCTCCTTTCCCTCTTTTTTTTCTCCGCAGTCTGTTTGCGGGCAGCATACCCAGGGTGACCTTCATCAGCGTGGGCGGGTTCATCTTCCTGGGAGCCTACGAGAAGGTCCGCCGCACTTTGCTGTAGCAGCACGTCCTCTCTGACCGTCCTGAGAGGGCCTGCGTGGGGGGGCGGCAGGCGAAAGCGCCCTGGTCCCGCTCCGCGCTGCTGGGCCCCCCCCCGAGAAGCAGGGGACACCCGGTGCTCGGGCGAGGAGTCGTCCACCAGGCCGGTGGCTTTACCCAGCATTCCCGCTCGTGTGTTCCCCCGCAGATTGAGCTGGACGTCTCCAGTCCCTCTCGTTGAACGGAGCCACACCCCGTCCCACAAGACGAGCCGTGATCGATCGTTACCGTTTAATGTGTGCGAGACTGAATTATGGTTTTAAAGATTGTCTCTTTTTCTACATCGAACGAGGTCTGGTGATTCTTTTCTGCCCGTTTGTGCTTCTCCCAAGCCGCCTCCGCGTCGTATTCTCGATCATTTTACTGCTTTATCCATATGTTCTCTTCTCTGTGAAGACGAGCCGCACGTGTTAAAGACCCACCGGGGAGACGCGGCAACGTCTCACCATTGTTACATTCCCGCCGGAGCAAAACTGAGCTCATCCATCTGCAGGAGCTTTGGATTTATACGTGAGATGCCGCCAACAACAGAGCACTTTGTTAGATTAACAAGGCTTTCGTTTCATTAGCAGCCCCAGGTGTCCCGCACCAGCCTTTGTGGTGCAGCACAGTGTTTTTATCGAGAGATATTATCAAGTGACTAGAAAAGATTATTCAGTACTGTACTTAAGATGCTTTTACTTTTAAGGTGTTTCTCTGTCCTTGAAGGCACCGGTGGAGAAATTTCCTGCTTTCAAATCCAAACATACTCAGAGTAACTGTTATGCAATACTTATATATTAAGAATTAAACTTATGACTTTGACTTTTAGGGAAATAGTATTCACTTTCTTACTGCAAGCCACCACCAACCATTGGCTAAGTTAGCTTAGCATAAACATCCACCCACCAGCTCCTCTAAAGCCGACTCATTAACACAGCGCGACCTTCAAGATGTAAGAAACAGTCGTGGTATATAATCCCTGCGGATTTAACAGTTTAAACACCTTGGTTTATTTATGGATTTAACAAAGGAGACATCATCCTCGTACTAAGCTAAGATAACCAGCTGCCGGCTGTGGCTTAATATTTATACTCATATAATACTCACTGACATGAGAGCAGTGAAGAGCTTCTCATGTAACTCTCAGCCGGCGATTAAGTACATTAATATTACCCAAGACGCAAACATATTCCATAAAAAGAAAAGGAAGAGTATATACTATAAATTTTAATCCGGGTTTTGAAGATTGTAATCAAAATATGTTATTATAGTGTAAGTTATAACATATAAAGGATGTGAATTATTCAGCGACAAGCTGTTATTTATTAATTTGATATTTTTCACTGGGAGGGGTTCACTTACTCTTAATGGCATCAGGACATACACGTGGTTCGGACTCATTTACCAGGATTATAAAATTACTATCCCTGCACTTGACGCCGACGTGTAAAATGACCATTGAAGTATGATGGTAAAAGATAAACTACAGATGTGATTGCAACTGGAATTAAACAGGAAAATTATGCCGCTAAATGATTCTGCTAAATGTATTATGGAGCATTGAAATGGTGGATTTTCTCTGTGGATTCAGAGAAGGTGGTGAGAAAAAGAAAAAAAAAGATGCACCAGCCAAGTGCATCATGGCCTCCACTCTCCATGCAAAGTGTCCTTAAAAAAGAATCAAGATAACTTATTACAAAAGCCTCCTCTATGTCAGATTGAAGACGAATGATCTAAATGACATGTGCAGGAACTCTCTCCAGGTGGCCTGGAGACCTGCTGAATCCTGGGGGGGGGCAGAGGGAGACTGACGGCCCTCGCAGGTGGGAGGGTTTGTCACACCGCTTGTCACTAGGCTGTATGACAACAATGGTCGGCGTGTGATTGGTGGAGGCCAACGGGGAGGGGAGGAGGGGGAGGTGGGCATGTCAATCACTCCGGTGACAAACAGCCATCTGGAATGCACATTCTGGCCAGTCGCTGACCCTCAGTCAGCCCGAGTCAACGGCAAATAGTTTTAACGGCGCACAGAAAGAAAAAAAAATATGCCTGCTGTCTTTGGAGCGTTAGGGAGCCTCCTGGTTGGAAGATTAGCTGGTGTGTGTGTGTGTGTGTGTGTGTGTGTGTGTGTGTGTGTGTGTGTGTGTGTGTGTGTGTGTGTGTGTGTGTGTGTGTGTGTGTGTGTGTGTGTGTGTGTGTGTGTGTGTGTGTGTGTGTGTGTGTGTGTGTGTGTGTGTGTGTGTGTGTGTGTGTGTGTGTATATACCAGGCGTAAGCTACTTGACTGCTTTGAAGATCAAGGCCTCTGGGTCTCATGTCTTTGTGCATGCTCAGTTTGAATTGATGGCTTCTCCATAACCGCTGTGTGACATGTGTGCGGCACTAAATGCAAACTCAGCTGTCTGTGATGCTGCTGTCATCTCCCCCCCCCCCCCCCCCCCCCCGGATGTTTACACAGGAACAAACAGGACAAAAAGACACTTGCAATAATAATAATAATAGCAAAATGTGATTTTTATTAGACACTTCAATGCCATGTTAGACTTCACCATTTTAGCTTCGACACTGGTACAAACGGTTTTCAGACAGTTTGCTTCAATAAATAACTCCGAACACAAAAACTGCGCCTCCTCGCTCCGCCTCGTCCCTTTTAACCTGCTACACTGGGATTGGTTTACCAGCGGGCCTCTCTGTGATTGGTCTTCCTGGTTTTAAGAAAAAACAAACCCCATCTGTGATGGGTGCTATCAGGTGTAACCAGAGGACCGTGTCCTCCGGTTTACCTCGATAAGGCCGCTGGTAGCAGAACACGGTTCACAAAAGAACAAAAAAAGAAAGAAAAGAAACTAGACGATGCAACTGCTCCGGACTGGTTCCGGACCCAGTGTGTGTTCAGGAGCGTCCGGCTGCTTTATTCCTCCGAGTTTGGTTCGAGCCGTTTCACAAGCTTTTTCCCACTGTTCACAGCATCACGCCGAACCTTTATGGTTAAAAACAACAACAGCAACAACAACATGATTCACCTGTTGTGATACTGAGAGTCATTGGTGCGACAGAGGTGGAATACTGGCCGTCTTGAGGAACATTACAGCAGTAACATGATGACACAATACAACATCTTCCTCCCTGACTCTCCGTCTTTTTTTTCTTTCCCCCAACTCAAAGCGTAAGAATTTGTTCAATTTAAAGGGGCAGTGATTTTTGGAGAGATCTCGTTTCCCTGTCGGGTTACGGGAGACGGACGCCCTAACCGATAGGCCGAAACCCTCTGCGTGACTTTTTACAAACTGCGACCTGAGCCGTTTGTTTTGTTTTTCGATGCACAGAGCCAGGGCTGAGACGAAAACCCCGGATTCCCGGCGGACTCACAGAACCGACGGCTAGCGGACCGCGAGCCTTAATGTTACAGTGTGAACCTGAACCCGTCGACGCGACCGTGTCACAACGTGCGGAATGTCTCCACAAGCAGACGAGCTTCCTGTTTTTCCCTCCTCGGCAGATATCGTGTACACAATCTGTTTGTTTGCGGAGCATCAAAAGCGCTTTGGAATGACCGCACCTTGAAACCCGCCTGACGTACCGTAAAATAATTCACATCAAAGCTCTTCCTTCATTCAATAACAAGTGAGAACTGTGGGGGGTTTTTCTGTCGGCAGTATTCGTCAGAAAGAAAACACGGAAAACAACATTCAAGTGCAATCAAGTGTTTTTTGTTTTGTTTCGTGTACCAGTATCTCTCACACAGCGTCTCTCGATATATGCTATTACAAGTTGACTTTTCTTTGATCATGCAATAAGGCACCGCAGCTGAACGTTGGTCGAAGCTGAAAAAGGCAGGGTTTTTTTCCATGGTCGTTTGTTTTTTTGAAGAAAAATAAAAATACCATCACTCCTCTCTGTCATGCACATAAATTCAAATACTCTTCTGTAAAAGCTATATAATATATAATATAAGAAAACTCTTATGTACAGTCAAAAGTCCAAAAGGTATATTTCTCTTTTTTTCGCCCCCGCACGTACATATACACTGTACAAGCTTCCCTACATTTACATGCTTCAAATGCAAATCACATTTTTTTTGGAGCTAGAATTTTAACGTTTCACCTCCCAGGGGAAGGTTATAACTATGTACAGCTGATACGCTCAGGTGGGACGCCCCCCACACAAGCTCCGCCTTCAAACTCCGGATCCCGCCTGCGTTTTTGTTTTTTGTTTTCCTGGCGCAAACCTGTCAGTCCATATCCAGGGGGCGCAGGATCAATCGCCTCGATATGAGGTAGCAGTTTATTTCCCAGTGCAAAAAAAAAGGAAAAAAACACAATTCAAGTCCACTCATCTTCCGAGAGTCCGTGTTTTTTGGGGTGGGATGCGGCGGCCTGCTAGTCGCTGGCTCTCCTCAGCGGGGCGCTCTCGCTCTGAGAGGCCCTGAGGGCGTGTCCGTTCGACAGCAGTGTCTGCCGGAGCTCAGGCTCACAGTCCGAGTCGGGGCGGCCGCGGCTCATTGCGCCGGCCAGCTTCACCGGTTTGTGGAAGGACTCCTCCTGCGACGGGGAGCGCGCCGGCGTCTGTCCCGCTCTGCTGTCCCGCCCTGATGAGCACAGAAGAAGAAGAAGAAGAGGAGGAGGAGTTAGAAGCAGAGTCAATGATGCTGTTTGTAGATGAAGTGTGCGCGAGGGGGTGGAATGTGTGCGCGGGTCTGCGTTGGACCCGCGGAGGTCGAGAATTGGTATTTTGGAGGCCAATTCCTCTATTGCTTGTCGCTAACAGAGGCTGAATCCCAGAACAGGCCCTGACGTGCAGCAGGAGCAGAGAGGAGTCAGAGCTGCTTCTCAGTGTTTTCAGAGAGATGAGCCCCGAGGGGCTCTGGGAGTGCAGCCATGATACACTGTCAAATGCCGGTAGGAGCCAGTCTATCAACAATCATGTCCAAGAGAGTTTGTCTTGATTAAGGTTGCTGACAGTTTCTCATGGTATCACCCGACGGAAGTGATATTCCCAGAAAAGCCGGGATAGGACGCAGGTTTGTTGGCGTTTGAACCCACTCAGATCGTCTTACCTTTTCTATCGTGCTGGTTCGTGTCGTGGTTCTTCGGAAGCGTGGATCCTTGAGCGTCCTTCCGGATGCCGTTGGGCGTCCCGTTGCAGAGCGGCGCTGCGTGCGACACGGCGTCGCGATGCTCCGCTGGGTAGAAGTGTGAGTACGGGGGTGGGACGGCGTGCTGCTGGTAATCCACGCCTCCGGCGGGGCCGTAGCAGTGCGTCAGGTAGTCAGGGTCTTTGGAGTAGCTGTTGCCATTCTCCATGCAATCTGTGCAAACCACTGCACCGTCGAAATCTGCACGGAGGGAAATAAATGAATCGCAAAAAAATCAACAACTGTATGTCAACACCGTGGTTTTTGGGCGTCTGCTGTATTTATTTCTGAAGCTGAGCAGACCTCCGCGGACAGCGGGGCCTTTCATCGTTTCACAACACGAGCGGCTTTTTCGCTCATGAAGAAGTGCCGGAGGGGACGGGGGGCACAAACATTTGGACGAGCGGACAGAGAGAGTTAACCGTAGGATACCTGCGGTGTCTACGACGTGTCCGTTGGGCTGAGGTCCGCCGCCGGCCTCCACGCGGATACACACATCCTGCCGCTCGGACAGAGTGCCCTGGGACGAGAGGTAACTGGGCACGTCGGGGGGAACGATGGTCTCATCTGGGGAGGAAAAGAAAAGAGAGAAATCAGAACACGAGATAATAAAACCACGACTGTGAGACTAAAGCTGCAGTGATTAGTTGTGGATATTAAATTTTTCATGCAGCTATTAATAGTTGTTTCACTGGCTCCGCCTTTTTAAATAAAAATTAATCAGCAAAACAAACAATTGAAATATGACCTGACGTAACCTCGCAGCTGGACATAACTCTTCTAGTCGGACACGTTCGCAGATGCTCACCGGTGTTGGTGACGCTGCACTCCTCGCTCTTCTTCCTCGTCTGGTAGATGATGCACACCCACACCAGCGACGTCACCACAATACTCGTCACCACGGCGATGACGATGATCCCTATGGTGACTGTGCTGGGCCCCGGTGGCGACGCGCAGGGGCCCCTTCCCTGCGTCACCACCACCTGGCTGTGGGCGCGCTCCGTGCCCAGCGTGTTGGACATGAGGCAGGTGTAGCGGCCGGCGTCCTCCAGCGAGGCGGCGCCGATGACCAGCAGCTGGTTGCCCGGTGTGAAGTGGTGGCGGTCGGACGGGCGCAGCGGCTGGTCGTTGCGCAGCCAGGTGATGCGCGGCGGCGGGCTGCCGAGGGCCTTGCACTGCAGGGCCACCGTGTCGCCGACCACCACGCTGCGGTCCTCCAGGTCCTGGGCCAGGTGGGGGGTTTCTGTAGGGGACAAGGGTTCCTCGGGTCAGTGTTGTCTACTCTTCTGTTGTTGTTCTATAGCGTCAGAGTTCTGTTCTCGGGTTCATGACGACCGCCTCGTAACAGTCAGATCTACATGTCTGAGGTCACATTTGTGACCGCGACACAAAATCTGTGAGCTGTTTACTTCACCCGTTTTCATTATGACACGAGGGGAAGACAGAATCCTCTACAGAACCATGTTACTACTGTTTCCCTGTGAAAGGAACTCATTGAGGTGTGTGTGTGTGTGTGTGCTGAGGTAGGCCTCTCCTCTCAGACGGAGCACTTGCCATCACAGTGGGACATACGCAGATTAAGAGATCTCACTTAAACCACTTCAGTGGCCCCTCACTCCTCCATCAATACTTTCTCCCTCTCTCCATCAGCCCCTGCTCCCTCCCCTCCCCTCTCTCTACCTCCCACCTCCCACCTCTCTTTTCTCTAAATCCCACTCGCCTACCTTCCCCCACACACACTCCAACCATTCCACTTCTTCTCTGGCTCCCATTTTTCTTCCCCCCACCCTCCCTGCAACTCTTTTCCAGACAGGGGCCCCTCGGCTGCAGCCCACCTCACCTCACCACCACCACCACCCCCGTCTCTAAAACCCAAACATCACAAGAGTCAGTGGCAAAGCCACGTCGCTCGCTCCGATATTCTACATTGTTGAGTGGATTAGCACTCGACTTGAACCGCTTTGCCATCGAACAAGTCGCACAAATACCTCCAGCTCCGGTCTCGTCCGCCCGTGTTAAATATAGACCTTGTTGTTTGTGAGCTTGTAACAAAGCAGAAAACCCAGACTCTTTTTTTTTTTTTTTAAAGCTCTGTCCAACAAGGGACCGCTTTTGCTCGGTGCAAAAACAAAGGACAAAGATGATCTATGTGCCGAGATGGTTATAGGAGAGCAGTTTCCGTTTGGTTTGATTTCACAGTGTAAAACAGCCAATAAACTGGGAGCGCTGAGGCCTGCAGTGAAGCAGCCATGACTGTCCCTCCCACCAAGACAGGGGTGGGGGGGGGTGCCTAACAAACACCCTTCTATGAGTCCCTCTCACTCCCCACCATCCCCCCTTTGACCCCCCACTGTGACCTCTGGCCCCTGACCTGCAGCAAGGCCACAGCTGCCGAGAAAATGAAAAATATAAAGCCCCTCATTCTGCAGCCTCGGACCGGCCCACTTCCCAAACAGAGAGCGGAGACCTGCGCATGTGCTGGTGTTCGGGGTTGTGGGAATGTGATCGACACTGAACACTAGTCAAACGTGGGACAATCTCAGATCGAGTGACAGACCGGAGAGAGAAACGTCACAGAGAGACCCGCGCGGCTCTTACCCAGCACAGTGAGGGTGGCGTTGGCGGACATGGTGCCGGCTGTGTTCTTGGCCGTGCAGCTGTACACGCCCATGTCCTCCGGCTTGACGTCCGTGATGAAGAACACGTCGTCATCTGGCATGACGTGCATGCGGCGCTCGCGGGCGGCGGGGAAGTCCGTGCCGCCGTCCTTCTGCCAAGCGATCTGCGGCGACGGGTGGCCCTCGGCGGCACACTCCAGCCTGGCCGTGTGGCCCGTCCGGATGGTACTGTCCTTGGGCGTCTTTACAAAGGACGGAAGAACTGTGGACAAAAAAAAAAAAAGACACATACCATGAGTATGGGTTTGACCCAAACAGCAGGACATTCTTTAACTATCAACCGAGGAAGTCAACTGTCCACTTTGTCTATTTTCATTTCATTTTCCTCATTGGTAGTCAAACTGTCTCACTCCCGCGAGCTGGTGAGCAGCTCCACCGGAGGAGTCATGGGTAAAGAACCTCGTCAGCAGTTGTTGATATTTACACAGCGTCACTCGTTCACTCCTTCAGACCACATTTATCCAGATGGTGCCCACCAGGAAACTTCCGGTCAGAAAAAAAGAAAGAAAAAAGTCTCTAACCCCTATGGGAAACTTTTCTAATTTCTGCTTCTTAACAACATGTACGTCAAGACTGCAGGCAGGCAGAAAGAAAAGTCAGAAGTGTGAGTGACGAAGAAGCTCGAGGTCTGACGCTGGGACCTGGGCAGGAAACCGAGCAGCACGGGATGAATAATCTCCGTTTTACGGGAGAGTAGAGTGACGGAGTGGAGAAGAGATGGGCCCCTGTTAGCGCCGACATGCCGCTAAATCAATTTGTTCCGAATACCATCCTGGAAGAGAAGGGGGCCGAGCAGGAGAGGAGACTTTATTCAAGAACTCAGCATGGCCACTTATCTCAATCGCTCTGTTGTCAGGCGGGACAAATGACATCAGCAGCCATTTTATTTCATGGAAACGATGCAATCACGCACGTCAACGTGGATACTGCTTTTGTTTTTCCGTCCATCTTCCCTCGACGCATTTGAAATGCCATCGTACTTTTTTTACAACCTCAATGATCCAACGCTCCCATTTCATAAAATTAAATATGATAATACATTTTTCTCTCGGGACAGTTTCCGCTCAACCTACCGTTGACGATTAGGCGGGCCTTGCTGGAGTAGGTGGAGCCAAAGTGGTTGGTGATGATGCACTGGTAGCGGCCCTCGTGCGCGAAGGTGACATGCCGCAGGTGCAGGATGGTGGTGTACTCCATCACGCCTGCGCCGGGCCCGTCCCGCGGCGTGCCCTGATGGGCCTGCACGTGGGCGTAGTTCTCCGTCTCGGCGTGCTGGAGCAGCTCCTGGTCCTTCCGCCACGCGAAGGTCATGGGGGACGAGCTGCTGCTCGCGGCCGTGCAGGTGAGACGCACGTTGCTGCCAAGGACCGTCACCGTGGCCTCCGGTTGAACCGTGATCTGGGGCTTCGGGAGGTCGTCTGGAAGAGGAGAAGGGAAGGAACGGAGAGAAGGAAAGAAAGTTGAAAGAAGAAAAAGATAAAAGAGATAAAAAAAAAGGAAAGGAGGAGCACAAGGATCGATTAGCAAATGCAGAGCGAAACAGAAAACACCACACTCGCAAACAAATATGCGCGGGTGTCTAAATAGCAATGGTGCCAAGCCGTCAGTGTGGCCCATCTGTGTCTCCAAGGCCTCTTGCTCAACACATCCCCGCACACACACACACAACTCACCACACAAAAAGCTGCTGGCCGGGGCCTGGAAGATGCTGGTGCCCTTCAGGCTCTCTGGGTGGGCACAGGTGGCGTTGACTCCAGCCTGTAGACCGCGAGTCACCAGCCAGTCGGGCAGCCACTGGAGCTGGCAGTCACACAGGAAGCTGTCGCTCTGAATCAGACTGGGGGGCGGGTGGGGGGCAGTAAGTAAGTACATGTGGTGTATATCACAACTGTTGCATCTGTAACTGAATATGTGTTTCTGAAAAGTGCATGGGTGCCAAAAGAACAGTGGGAGTATGTTTCAATCTGAGTCAAGGCATGTGTGTGTGTTCGTGTGTGTGTGTGTGTGTGTGTGTGCGTGTCAGTGTGTGTGAGTGAGAGGATGGGTGGGTGTATATCTGCTGCTGGCTGTTCCTGTACGTGTGTTGGTCTGTGCACATAAATCACGTGGCGATTGTGTAACTCACAGGGATTTGAGGCTCTTTATCTTGCTGAAGGCGTCAGGCTGGATGGAGCGGATGGCGTTCTCTCCCAGGTTCCTGTTGGGACATTGCATCGCTCATTACTCATCGACCAGATGACACACTGCAGTCATATACCTGCGCTTTTGGTTTTCATTAGCAAAAGGAATCATCCTTTTAAAAACCAGAATATAAATTTCCGGGTCTGGGGGACACAATGCCGTCTTTTCACGTCACTCCCCTGCCCCTCGTTTTGATTCGACGCAGGCCTGTGAAAGAGCTTATAGGAATTCCGTTTCTTCCACGGGGTTTCGCCATGTGCTCAATAACTCTGCTCCTGCGTGGAGGCAGGAAGAAAAAAGGCCAAAGTTGAGATTGCGCTACGCTAACGAGAAAGAAGCAGCTGGGCGCTCGTAAGAGCCCCTGTCTTCTCCTTTTACAAAGACGCTATTAAATTGCTAGCAGCCTCCCCTCTGCCAGCTACTTTTGGCAACACCCTCCCCGAAAACACACAGACACACACATTCGCTCTCCCCCTCTCCAGCTGGGAGGAGGGGCAGCCAAGCATTGTGGGATACTCACAGGTGTTCCAGGGTCTCCAGGCCAGAGAAGGCTTTCTTGGCCACTGACTTGATCTTGTTTCCAAACAGAGTCCTGCCGTTTCCAAACATGAAGGGTGTCGATGGACAGAGAGAGAGAGGGGGGGAGAGGGGGAGAGAGGAGGGGGCACAATTAGCAAAGCTGAATCTGATAAGATTGAGGGGATTGAGGTTTTGGAAATCTGAACTGCATGGAGATTAGCCAGGAGGAAGGGTGATTGAGACTGGATGGGTGGGGGGTGTGGGGGCGCTGCTCTTCAAAGACCACTTTTATCTTTATTAGAATGTAATAGAATGACCAGGCGGCCGTGCCCCTGTGTGTGTACGTGTTATTTTCCCCCTCAGCAGAGCTCGTAAGGACACGCATCCCGTGCCTGTGTGTGTCCGTCCCTGTCGAGCCCGGTTTGAGCCGAAGATGTGAGCCGCTGTTCCCTCCGATTCGGGGGTCCTAATCCCTTCCTCCCCGCTGCCACCTCCCCTCGCCGCCCCACCCCGAGCCTCGCTCCTCTCCCGTTGTGGCCCTCGCTGCACAGGAAAGGGAGACACGGCTGGCCGGCTCATAATGAAGACCCCAGTGTTCGAGCTCGTCCGCGTGTTCACACAAACAAACGGCTGTCTTGTCACGGGAAGGACTAGGGGGCCACTTTTCCAATTTTTTGCAGCTTTATGGGAGCCTATGGAATCCAATAAAGACAGCATTAAATCTTCTGATCATTTTCCTCGACTTATGAGACGAGGGGAGTCCCTCCCAGTGCGTGTGATGGACACTTCCCCTTGTTCAGACCTTGTGATAACATCTGTCAGATCACAAGTGGACGGCTCGGAGTACGTCAGGTAACACCTGGAATTAAAATGGGTCTCCGGTGGACACTTGTAATCAGATTTCACTCCCCCACAATTAAAAAAAAATATGAAATGACAATAATTCCCTCTGCAAAGACCAAATGATGTTTGTCTTTTGGCCGGTCTGACTTTACAGATGTGTGTGTGTTGTCAATGTGCTTGTTTGCGTCTCAGGCCAGAACTGGGTCGAGCAAATCTTCAAAATAATATTTTACTCTTTTGAGATAGTAAAAGAAAATAGAAAAAATTTATTATATATTGACTGCCAATGTATTGGTTCATTATGAAACTGTAGCGGGTCCGAGGACGTGGCCCAGGATGTACTTGTGCTCGCACTGCTAAAAGATTCAGACCACCGCCAAATGTGGTCTGACCGATCTGATCTCAGATGCGTCCTCAGTGCGCCTCGTGTGTGTTGACACTAGTCCTCGGAGGTACGGCTGTTAATAGCAGGTCTGAACGTGGCCTTTGATGTCCCGCCCCCCTTCCCTCGCTTTTCTGCATCTCTTTTTCCCATGGTCCGCTCTGCCAGCGCTGAGATGCAGCGGGCCCGCTTTCGCCAAGCGCCCTGACAAAAGGGGGCCGGGTCAGAGGGCGGGGCGTGCGAGGCGTTTGATGACTGAATGCAGCCCCTCAATTTCACCCTCTCTCAGTTCCTGACAACAGGGACTGGGGACTGGGGACGAGGGGAGCGGAGGCATGGAGGAAGAAAATAGAAATAAGCCTATTGGAGAGCGAACCCCCCGCCGGCTTGAAGAAAAGCCCTTTCTCCCGCCCTTTCTCTTTCCGCGGTGCTCACACTGGGAACCATCTTGGCTGGACACCATCTTTTCATACTGCAGGTCGACGACTGCCGCTCAACGGCAGCAACTCCACGTCCGCTGCAATTCCTCAACTTGCCAGCTTTTTCGACATTTTTAATTCTTTTTTTACGAGATCCTTTGATGAGAACATCGGGAAAAACAGATTAAGTAATAACTCACTGCGTGTCCTTCTTGAGCCATTAGTAGCAACGAGAACCCAGTTTGGCCATAAAGCGAGAGTCTTACAATGAAATCATCAGACGAAAAACAGATTGAACTGGGGGAGAAAAAAAAACTGGCCTGGGCTTCTACAGGATGAAGGGATTAAAAAAATTATGGATTTGTAAAGAGGAAGAGGGGCCCTATGAATCATCCTACACCACGATTGCTTCCCTTCCAAGTGGAAGCGTGAGGTCTTGACGGGACCAATATCTGAAATGTTGTGGCCTCAAACTGTCCTGGCTTAACTTGGCTGGCAATGAAGGGTGTGTGTGGAGATTTGGAGGGAAGATTTTGGATGTGAGAGAAAAATGAAGAAAGCTCACAAGTGTTTCCCTGATCGTCTTGTCTTTGAAGAGCAGGCAGAGAAAACCCCTGGTAACAGTGACAGGCCAGGACAGAGAGATGAAAAGGAGAAGGAGAGGGCGGAGGCAGTCAGAAGAAAGAGCGAGGGGGAGACACTCACAGCTTGTTGAGGCTGTCCAATCCGGAGAAGGCCCCGTTGGTGTCCTCTATTGTGCCAGAGATGTCGTTATGGTCCAGCTCCCTGTGGAGAATGAGAGAAAAGAGGGGGGATAAGAGAGGTGGAAGGAGGGAGAGCATGGGACGGAGCCTGCCAGCGCTGGAGCGTTCCACAGGCCCTGGCAGAGGTCGGTCTGGAAGTCACGGGTTGCCCCCTTCTCTCGATCACCCCCCCCCCCCCACTGCACCTGGCCTCTCCAGCCCCTCTGCTCTGCCAACCGAGCGCATTCTTTCCTTAGAAGGGTGGAGAAGGAGTGTGCATGTGGTTACGAGTGTATGCATGTGTGTGTGTGTTGGTGGTGTGTCGAGGCAAGCCGCGGCCACTGGGAAACACATGTATAATTCATGTCGACACGGAGGGGGGGGGATTGGCTCGAACACAATGCCATGTGACAGTTGGGTTAGTCGGTCCGATGGAGGCAGGTACCGCTCGGCCACCACCGGAGCCAAGAGTGCAAATGAGGTTAAGGCAAAGACGGAATGGATTCAGTGAAAGGTTTTGGTTTGTTTCCAAACACTTGTTGAATGGAACTGCCCCCCCCCCCCCCCGACACACACACACACACACACGCGGTCTAAAGACCTAACCCCTGTGAGTGAAGTCAGAGCTCCTCCCCTTTCGCGTGATAATTGAAAAGAAAAACAACAGAATGGGACGTCTTCTCTGACATTAAAAAAGAAAATTGCAAACTTGAGAAGGGGCCTTTGAGGTTATTGCTCAACCACACCCCTCTGCTCCACCTCCTCCCTTTCGCTTTCCAAGCATCCCTCATCCCCCTTTGGTTCTATTCAGCCTCCATTGGCCGCTGTCTTCGTTGGACCGGACTGGGGGCTGCCAATTTCCTACTCTTTCTAGCTGGCTGGATGTGAATGGCTGTTGCCTTGTTAAAGCAAAGCCAGTGGTGGGGGCTTGTGTTGCAGGGAGACCGGGCACAGAGAAGGGGGCCCTGATGAGCCAAGGCACCCCGCCCCCCCACCACCACCACCATCACACCACGGCCGAATTAGAGGGCAGGATGGTTTGTTTGGAGCTTTCACACCCCAATGCAGGCTCCAGCCCCATGCCAGCACGGCCGGCAGCGGGCCCAATTAAAGCTGCCCCGGCTCCTTTTCAGGGCCCAGGCTATGCCCGTCCTCCCGTCCACTGATTAGATTAGGCCTGCCTCTAAAGACACAGAGTGCAGGAGTGATACAAGGAGGGAAAAAGATTACGCGGAATCGAGACAGAGATGGTGAGCGCGTTGGGGATAACGCAAGGAGATGACAGAGCGCACTACAGATATCAGAGGGAAGAAAATGGGAATTAAATACGCCGTCAAACAGTCCAAAAGAAACAAAGTGAGCAGTTAAAGACAAGAAGGAAAAGCACAGGGACAAAGATATAGAGTAACAAGCTCAGCTCCCACCCTGTCCCACCCTGTCCCACCCTCTAGTTATCTAGCACCCAGAGTGCCAGCGGAGAGAAGCCTTATGTGCCTTGGCGTGTCACCTCACTGTGAGAGGAGACCTTGTCTAGCGAGCTCTGGCACAACTCCCTCCCTCCTCTGGCTCTCTCGCTGGGAAGACGCACAGCCAAGAGGTCCTTGGTCAGGATCCAAGACCCCCAAGTCTTTCTCCTGAATTTATCCCCTGACTTTCTCCCTTTCATTCCCCCCCTCTTCCTTCAGGCCTGTTTGTGCAAAAAGGTGGATCAGATGGAAAACAACCCTCTGTCTTTATCCGTGGCCTCTGAAAGCGGGGGAAGGATCTCTCAAGGGAGGGGAGCGACACACACAGGACTCTTTTTAGAGACAAGCTTGTTGGGAACCAGTGTCCGAGACAAAAGAGGAAAAAAGAAACCCAAACAAAATGAGACAAAGGGAACAAAGTGAGAAAAGACACGGAAAATAAGGCTGCTAATAAATACGTTGCTACAGAAATCCGCGACAACAGCGTTGCATGAGCATCTTGGGAAGGTTAGAAGAAAAAAAAAACTCAGGCAGACACTCAGTTTGTGTTTATCAATTTCATATAATGCTCTGTCCTTTACTTTGTTGCTGTTCCACAGATACAGACACAGAACAGGGTCATTCAGAACAGAAGACGGACTCCGACAAAACAGGTGGCTCGTACCAAAAGAGGGGCTCCGTGTGACGCATGGACACGGTTTGGGTCAGGGTCCCTGTAACAGACTAACTGCTAACCCACCTGTGCAACAATGACGGTAAACGGTGCTGAGGGAGGCGATAGATGAGATCCGCTATGGACTCAGATGTTGCAAGAGGCTTTTGCACGCGGCACAACACGTGGCAAAGAATCAAGACTGAAGAAGACGAAAGCTGTTGCGAGTTAAATCCACAAAAGGCGCAACCCCAGAGGTGAAAACGTTCGAGTAACAATATGTCGATATGATATTACCTCTATCAGGTTGTCAGATTGTGGTCATATCTTAATAAAGTCCTTAAAGGCAAATGAGATCAAACCTGCGTTGGAAAGTAAACAACCTCCACTTTCCAAAGTCAAGCAAAGGTACTCCATGAGCCAAAATATCAAATATCACACAGGCAAAACCGATATTAAACGTCTCAGCTTTCACGGCTCCCAAGTGGCACATCCTAGCCCCTTATTGTCAGCAGGTGCAAAACCATAATGAGTCGGTTTGTTGGCTTTTTTTTTTTCTTTTTGGAGGCTTGGTAACGGTGGGTGGTTGCAGGGGAGTGTACTTACAGGAGGCGCACGGCCTTGAGGCCTCTGAAGGCCCCTTCTGTGATGTGGCCGATGGAGTTGTGGCCCAGACGGAGGGTGTGGAGATCCCCCAGCACGGCGAGGCTGCCTTCATCCAGACGAGTCAGGTTGTTGTATGACAGATTGCTGGAGAGAGAGAGACGGAGCATGAGACAGAGAAAAAGACAACCCAGGCAGACGCAGAGACGGAAAGAGAGGGGGAGAGGAAAGAAAAAGAAATATTCTGTGTGAGGTCTGGAAGGAGACGACCGGGTGGCAGAACGCTGAGGCAGCTCGCGACATCATTACACTTTCTTTTCATGGCTGATTCAAGTTTGCCTTTTTTCCATTGTGCCTTTCTTTATTTGGCCAGAAGATGTTATTAATGGAGAATGGGCTCCGCAGGAAACTTGGACTTCACCGTTTGACAAGGGGAGAAAATAAATTCTTGGTCTGAACTTTATATGTCTACAACCTACATTTATAAGCCTACTTAAGCATGTGGTAAACCCCAGGGGGATACGCTGTCCCTTTGTGCAGCCCTCAAAATATTAAGTCATTCTCACATCCAGCTCCCACTGGGAAGAGAACACTATGTGGATTTCAAAGCAGCGTCACTCATTTTAAGGGATTTGGGGAAGAAAGAATAACGTGGTAGCAAGATGACACCTGACTTCCGGGACGTTCTTGGCACAAGTTGATTTACTTGAAAATCGGGCGAACGACTCAAAACGTGTTTAAATGACTTGAAAGGACGTTTCTTCGCAGTGTGCACACGATACCTATTGTTAAACCCTGATTGCAAATGAGGATCCCCGTATGGGGTTCCTTTCAAACAGCGGTCAAAGGCAGTATTGTGTATTTCCCCCTCTCCGTGGGCCTCGCTGTCTGTCTCTGTGGCCAGACCTCAGGTCTGCTTGACCAGTCATGTGCGCAGAGAATCTCCCTGCTGACCGGCTCAGCCCGGGCCCACTGGGAATGCAATAACAGGCTCCTCATATAAAGGACGAGTCACTCTCTTGTATCAGCCATTGCTTAATCATAACTCTAGGTAATAAAATCATATGAGCACTGGTGCGGCTCTTGGGAGGATGATTCGGGGAATAGCGCGGGGTGCAATTGGTCATTCGTGATACCTGCGCACAGGAAACGGCATTGAGATACACCGGAGCACACGAACGTGAACGCCGTCTATCGCTTTACTCCTTGTTACGCGTAAAAGAAACAGAGGCGACACACGTTCTCCGGGGCTACCTCGGCAGTTAGCAACGCCTCAGCTGGGCAGAGCACTTTACAGAAGCAACATGACAGCCGTGTCAACAGAACGGGAACGACTCAGATAATAACTCCTCGTTTGGCGGACAAAGGCCGTGACAGCGATCCCTGAGCATAATTGCCACAACACAACTGGAAGAGGATTACACGCCGGTTTGCCAAAACCCCTACGCTTTCAGAACTTAGCACAAAAAACTCTTGTCGCAGGGCTCGAGTGCCGTTGAGCCTGGCTCTAATTATGGGATAAACAGGCTTATCCGGAGAATAGCGTAGCATATTGAGTGTTAGAGCACAATGTCATTTAACCCTGGGGATGGTAGATGGGTGATATGAGTGGGGGAGGGCGTGTTGGGTTCTCAGGTTATAAACAAAGGAGTTTAGATCCTCAGACAGAAAAATTAAGTTTTAAGAATTTAAATTTAATTGCCATTCTACAGTTTTTAAAGGTTTTTTTTTAGGGCAGAACCGCACTGAGCTTATGTTCTTTGTTGCCTCCAACTCTCCTCGATAACCGTTATCATTCCACTTTTAGGGCTTTCAACCGCAGCCGGCTGTCGGTGTTTTCGCGAGAGGACATCTGGGAGGAGAGTTTGGGCCGTTCAGGCCCATTTAAACGCTGGTACTCACAGTTCCCTCAGCTTCTGGCAGAACTTCCATCCGTCTGGATTGATGCGGGCTATGGAGTTGTTGCTGAGGTACAGCTGCTGGAGGGAAGTCAGGCCGTACAGGGAGCCGCTGTTCACCTCCGTCAGGCTGTTGTAGTCCAGGTGACTGTGCGGGACAAAAGAAGTGAGCAATGAAGGTCTTATTAAAAAGAATCAAGGGATCTTTAATGCGGCAGTTTGCAGGCAACAGGATGTCAGGAGCCGAGCGGCGTTACCGAACCCCAGAAATAACTACATCGGTTGCGGTGTTGAAAACTTGCAATGCAATTTAAGACAATTACCGTGTCATAAATTGTGCGTGTAATAGAGGTAAAATGTAAAAAAAAATGTGTGACTGTTGTGATTGTGACCAAGTTCCAGTTAGTACACAAAAGAAGGATTTATTCTAAGGTTGGGCTCGGGAATGTTCCCGTAATAGTCGCTAACTGGTGTAAATAGGATTAAATAGAAATCACTTGGTGCTCTATTCAAGCTGCGTGCTACAACCAAACTCAATAAATCCAGGGGTTGGTTTGAGATGTGCCGACGAGACGTGTTTTGTGCAAAAGAACTTGAAGTAAAGTAATTCATCACATGTATCATTTCACACATTCATTTTTCTATATTGTTTCCGGGTTTTTTTGTACGTACAGGACTTTCATCTTTGCCAGGTCCCAGAAGGCGCCGTCCGTCAACTTGCTGATGCTGTTCCTTTGCAGCTTGAGCACCTCCAGGCTGGACAGGCCCTGGAAGGTCAGACCCTCCACCTGGCGAATGCGGTTCCTGTTCAGCTCACTGATTGGTGGACAGGCAAGCATACGAGACAATTTTTTTTAAAAATGTGGTCGTGTAAGGTACTAAAAAACGCCCCCCTCCCTCCCTTTCTTCTTGTTTTTTTTATGTTTTGCCCTCATTACACTGTGCATGAGCATCAATCACACCAAAGTCAAAACCAAAGAATCCCGTAGCCTGCACACACATGGAGCATTTTGTATAGTTCAACAGACATTCCTTGGTGTGGCAAGGAGCCAGCTGTCTTTAGCTAACAAACAAGGGTCAAAGCTATGAACCTTCCAGTTAAACGTGGTGTAAGATTTGAAGTCATCCTGTCCTCCTGCATATAAAGCCTGAGATGTGAATAAATCTGTCCGTCGGGTGTGTGTGTGTGTGTGTGTGTGTGTGTGTGTGTGTGTGTGTGTGTGTGTGTGTGTGTGTGTGTGTGTGTGTGTGTGTGTGTGTGTGTGTGTGTGTGTGTGTGTGTGTGTGTGTGTGTGTGTGTGTGTGTGTGTGTGTGTGTGTGTGTGTGTGTGTGTGTGTGAAGGCTGTAAAAGTCCCCAGGTTGGCAAAGATAAACATCCACGCAGGTTCTTTTGTGTCTAATGTGCATCACCACTCGTATGTGCAGATAAAGTGACACTGAGGCCACCTGGCCAACAAAAGGCACCTGGGGAAACTACTGAAACCACAACGAGTGGGGGGGGGGATCCCATTGCGTGACCCCCCTTCACTCTCCTGAACGGAGGCGTTGATCTACAAATGGGTCAGCCTCACTGTTACGCCGGAGGGAAGTTTGACAAAGATAATGAAGCACAGTGAGGGGAATGAGCAAACCACTTTGGGGATATGGAAGGAGGCAATAAATCACCAATAATATGGCTCTGGTGTTTACCCATCAGACCATATCCACCCAAGAGGTATAGCTCACACTGATAGCAACCAATATGTTGAACACACACAGCTCAATCAACAGACACTACAAACTCCTCCTTGTTCAGACTCCCAATATTTCACAGTCCTGTAACGTCTCCTGAGGATTCGACCCTTCAGTTTTTTTAGCCTTAATGTCCAAAAATATATCATTGTTGCAGGGCAAGCGGTTCTGACGGATTACAGCACAACCGCACACTGTGAACTGTGTTGTTGAACTTGTGAAATCCAGCGGATACTCACAGCTGGGTGAGCCTCGGGAGCTGGAAGGCTCTCACGGGGATCTGGCTGATGCGGTTTCGGCTCAGTCTCAGGACCTGCAGCGTCGAGCCCAGGTGGTCCAGAGCGCCAAGCTCCAACACGCTGATCTTGTTGTTGCTCAGGTACCTGGACACATGGCGTGTGACATCAGAGATTCATAAAGCACCTTTAAATGTGTATTCTGTCTCTCTTAAGTTACTTGTTACAGATATGACAAGTTTTTAATCATCACTTTCTATGTAGGTTTGGTGTTAATATTTTGGACACAAATCATAGGGAAGTCTACTTCAAACACTATTGTATGAACTGTCTGCTTTAATATCATTTTTCTACTAATATCAACTGCTGCTACCTTATTTCCACACAGTGATGGATAAAGTTTAATTTAATTTTCCTTCATTTTAGTTAATAACCTTTTTTAAGATTTTGAAGACACTTACAGGTCTTGGATTTGAAGGCCGGCGGTGAAGCAGTGCCCTCGCAACTCTGTGATGTCGTTATTGCTCAGGTCCAGAGTTTCCACTGACACCAGCTCCCTGGTCCGCCTGCCATCAATACTGCGGATCTTGTTGTGATGTCTTGGGGAGAGAAAAAAAAAACACAAAAAAAAGGCATTAGGTGCATTAGGCTCCCAATCCCTCTCACAAATCTACATCTTGAACTGAAGTGTCCACCTCACTATCTCAAAAAATATCACCCTGTGTCCTTTCCCCCATCGCTCAAGGGAGGGGAGACACTCCAAATCCCCCGGCTTCTCTAAGCCCACTCGGGCACGGTGAGAGAAAGGTACACAGAACAAAGTGGTCTTCACCCAACACAAATGTGTACTTTGAGAGCTTCCAAACAGAGCCTGGCCTTCTTTAAACAATCCCAAGGACGACGGTGCTTCTCCACAGAGCTTTGTCTTGAAAATATATTAGATGGACGGCGCCTCTGTGATCAACCGGAGCCACTCGAAGGGGTATTCCGGAATACTTTCAGTGTGTTATGGAATGGAGCGGATTCTCAAGAGGGAGGGGCAACAAACAAAGTCCTAATCTACACAGGACATAGGAGCAGTGGCAACTGACTGGATAACAGAGAAATAATTTAAATATGCTTAACAAAAATCACTTCTTTTCACAGGGAAAAAAACAACAACCCAGAGAAGAGCAACAGCTTGCCACTTTTCTTTTTTTTTACACTGGCTAGAAAAACGATCATCCCTTGTGAGTCTCCACACGAGGAACTCTTCTATTGTGGAGGCCACGGTGGCCTTGACCTTTGACGATGAGATATTGCGTTCCTGAGAATGGGACAGGCGGACGAACAGACCACCCGAAAATCACAATGCCTCGGGCCACGGCGGTCACCGGCGCTGAAGAGTAAAACTCTTTTTTAAAAAGAAAAAAAAAAAGAAGTAAATGACACTTCCCCAGATATTCGGGGCCACAGAGCAGACAAGAATACAACTCTACTCAACTGCTTACATACACAGAAATTAGTAGTAGTAGGTTTATAATATGCAAAGCAGATAAGACAAGAAAACAGACGCCTGTTTGTATATGTATATGTGAGGGTGTTCGGAGCCTGGCGGCCTGTGTTATCTGTCAGTGGCAAACTGCACATAAAAGCCTTTTTGCCTGGCGCCATCAGAGAGATGGGAATTTCATGTAGTATCGCTTTCATTTCCCAGACACTCTCAAACACACACACACACAGACACACTTATACATATACAGCTCCATGTAGTGGGGGCCTCCTTCTTTGAACCCTTCACGTTACATCGTTGCTATTAAAGTTTTTTCATCAGGTTTGATGACTGCATTCATTCACATGATGAGTCTATTAAAAACATTCCTACCCCCCTACATTATCCTGTCCCGTCCGTGGCTAATTCTCTTCCTCGCTGGGAGTAATGTGGGAAGATCGACACTACTCACATGTCTACTAGTTTTAACAAGCGACTCTTAGGAGTCTCCGCTGGCTGCCTGGCAACCTCACAGTGGCGACCAGACTCCAGGAAGTCCCCGCGGCCACGGCACCGAGCCCCTTGTAAAACAACTGGTCGATGATACACTTTGGTTTTCTGCGTGGATTACACATATGAGATGCAACATTGAGGCGTATGGTTTCTCCCTGTTCCCTGCTTTTGCGGCATGACAGGATTTCCCCTTAAACTCCAGCTAATGTTATTATATCTGTGTCGCAAACACACACTCCCTGTTATACTCCTGTTGTTTCACAACAAGGATCTGTGTTATAGCAGACAGCACTGAGGATGACCTGCTTCTGATCCTTTTGACTCCAAATCTGATGACCCCACAACATCCCAATGGCGAGCCAATTACACAGGACGCAGCCAACGGACCAATGAGGGCTGTACATTGTCTACCCGGAGCTTTGCCCGGCTAATCGCTTGTACAGCACTGACCTCTTATCGCAGAGCGACCCTCATTACAAGCATTTTCAACTAAAATGCATCCCTCGAGAGTCATTCACATGATTCGGGGAGAGCTTGTTAGCATTTCTAGGAAAAGCCAACAACATGCGGAAAGAAACTCGGAAGGTTTTGTTTCCTTTTTTTCCCCCTTAAAGCTCAGCATTGTAGCTTTGACTGCTTTGACACACACTTTTCAAGTTGGTGTGTGTGTGTGTGTGTTTGTGTGTGAGACTGGGTAGGTGTTGTAGCAGCCAAACTTGTCAAAACAAGGTCAGTCCCTCCTTCCTTTGTAGCCTTTAGCCAGCAGATGGACACACACACACACACACACACACACACACACACACACACACACACACACACACACACACACACACACACACACACACACACACACACACACACACACACACACACACACACACACACACACACACACACACACACACACACACACACACACACACATTTATTGGTGCCCGAGGGGGGGGGGGGGGGGTCAGACCACAGTGGCCCACCTGAATAAACAGTGGCAGAAAGGATGAGCCATGCAAGCACGCCTGCGCAAACACACATGCACACACACACACACACGCACACAGACACACACAGACACACACACACACACACACACACACACACACACACATACACACACCACAATCAACAAACGCACACATGGGCCAGGGCAACACACAGTGGCTACAGTGAGCGTGAGCAAAGGAGGGAGGAGAGGAATGGGGGAAGTAGGGGGGAAAAAAAGGAATTGGGGGTGGGGGGGAGTTGGGGTCAACAGCTGGTGACCTTTGCTGGGAAAAACAGATCAGTCTCAAACCGGTGGGAGAGGTTGACCTCTCTCACTCGTTCTCTCACCCCCCCCCCCCTCTTCTTCCAGAGCTCTGACCAAACTCCCTCTCCCCTCTCCCGCCCACAGCCAGAGCCCAGCTGTGTGTAGGACACAGATAGAGCCTCCGCACGCCGCGCGTTTGAAGTCCACACATACAATAGTGGCGTTTATAAAAAACTGATTATCACACGACCAGAGACGTTTCTGATAAAGAGGAGCTTGCTTCACTCCCATCCTCTTTGATGTTCTGCGGGGGCCTCGTTCACTCTTGATTCCACTTAATTCCAAATCTCATTGCCCCGCCCCTGCTGACCATCAGATTATTGTGAGCCCTGGCTCGTCCTGACACTTCTTTTTGATGTGTGGAAAAGGGATACACTGGCTGTTTAAAGTGTCATCTCTGGGGTGATTGTTGGGCCTGTTCCTTCCTGTTTGAAGCCGGTGGTCAGGACAAAAGGAGAATTATTTCAGAATCAGATGATCCAGTGGGCCGTATGATTTCGATCCCCGAGCTGTTTTAAGGAGCCCCTTTGATGTTGACTGGAGAGGCGATGAGCACAATGGGAAAGTTTGTGCTGCTCTGCCGACACTGTGTTTTTAACACTTTTTGTTGCTTCTTCTTTTTTGTTGCCATCCTGCTGTGGCATTTTGGGAGTCTGTGGGATGTTGGTGGGCCCAGCCAAGTGCAGTGACTGTGGGAGCCTGGAACATTCGGCTCGGGTTGGTCACATCAGAAGCTTCTACACGATCAGGTGACTGAAGTTGAACTATGCTGCTGCTACATGATTCAGTGACTGGCTCAAGGACCAAATGAAAAGTGCAGCAATACCGCCACATATGGTCGGGCTTATCTGTGCCTAATGAATTCCATGACAGCTGCAGCGATCGAAAAAATAGCTGCCAGACATGTCAGCGAGAGGAGGAAGGGGCTGAGAGGACTGAAGGAAGCTGGAGGTGGGAAAATGTAACCTCACAACTAATCAAAACATTAGGAATAAAGAAGAGAAAGCAAGGACGAAAATCAGCCCACTCATACATGATTAACTAACCTTCTTTATGTTTTTTTACATTGTACACCCATAGTGTTGGCTGAATTGATTACAGCCTGATGAACATCTTCATCAGCACTCTTGACCATTGAATTGAAATGTATTAAATATGATGTTATTACTACTGCCAAGAAACCACTGCTTCCTTAATCTTCCTCTATGAAAAAAAAATGTATCTAGGAATGTAGAATGTATCAGTTAATGTTTGTTTTTCCATTTCCATCCCTAATGGTTGCCCAACCCTGCAGAAATATTAATAAAAAAAAACTTGTCAAGTACTTTCTGTAAGTAATTCTGCCAACGTTAATCACTTTACCATTTCCTTCAGACAGTGCACACCATGTCAGCAGCTGGCTGGCCGACACTCAAGGGACTCAGACAGTCAGTCAGACTGTCAAGACACAAGAAGCCGCATTTAATGGGCTCTCTGCCTTTTGGACACTTTACTGTTGGACGGGGGGGCGGCGCAGACAGATCCTCTGTCCATTTGCTTGGGGCGACTGTGCGTTTGTGTGTTTGCAGGCCGCTGTCTCGCACCCGCTTGTAGTCAGACGACATTCCAGACTATCTTCGACTAATGGCACAAGAACACTGCCCTGCATTCTGTCCTGCGAGCTGTACCAGGGTGCACACACACCCACACACACCCATGCACACCCACACACACACGCCAGAGGACTTGACTGTTGGGTCGGACAGAGTGCATTGGAATTACTGAATCTGAGTAACCTCTTGCTTCCCCTTTTCTACTCCTTAGTCTCCTCCTGACTTCTCCTTTACCATTCCTTTTTCACATGAGGTGATGTCACCCTGATCTGACATATTCACATCTCCCCTCCCTCCCTCCCTCCCTCCCTCCCTGTTTACTCATCCTTCCTTCCCTTTGCTCACTGTCACCCATTTTACTGTAAGCCATGTGACTGACAGCTGCAGCTGTAAGTGCTTCAGCGGGCTTTCGCTTCAGCTGCATGGCTTTGCAAAGACCCGACCCTCCCTCCAGCCTCCACTCCCACCGCGAAATGGGCCTTCCCCTAGCAACAGGCCTTGAGTCAGGCCAAAAAAAGACACCCTGATCATTCGGAGGGGCTGCGACTTGGCACGGTTTGTGCGAGTAAAGGTTAACTCAAAGTGAAGTCGGAGTTTTTGTTGAGGCCGACACATCCAGGCAGATAGAAAAACCTATGACACGATTATAGATCAAACCTCGGGGAAACATAACACACTTTTAACAGACAGCTGTCAGAGTTGCTTACTCAAACCTCAAATTACCCTCTCACTAACTGTCCACCGCCGACATAAATACTGTGACCACACGAGTGCATCATGATAAATTTTGAGAAGCAGGGAGATGACACGGGGAGAGGCAAAAAGGTATGACTCCCACAACGCTGACCGCAGAAAATGATACACGACGATGACTGGCGCTGCAAACAGCAGCTGTGTACTTTACTACCAGGAAGTCGGCTGGCGCGCTATAGCATGGTGTGAAAGAAAATACAGAATTAACTTTCTTGTTTAAGGTTGAGCGAGACGTAAGAATGCTCTCTGGTCAAACGAGGGGGAAAAACTGCAGCTTGGGGAAAACGACAGTACAGCCAACAGATGATACGAGTGGAACTGTGTGTGTGTGTGTGTGTGTGTGTGTGTGTGTGTGTGTGTGTGTGTGTGTGTGTGTGTGTGTGTGCGTGCGTGCGTTTATCTAGCATCAGAAACATAAGCACTGTCAATTATCTTGTTAGAAGAATTGTAACAAGTCTTCATATCAGCTTCATTTTGATTTTCATCTTATGCTTATTTTGGGCTACACTTATAAATCCTTTCATGGTTTCATTTGCCGCACAATCCTTTAAACATTCCTGAACATTGTAGTAACACTGAAAATTGTCCGCATTGAGATAACACTCCTTGACCTTAAATCAAAGAAAGGAAATAATTAAAGGCGTTGGCTTCTGTAAGCGGTTTCTAAAAGTACCACTACTTCTATTGTGATGTGACATTCAACTTCTAATCTATAAAAAGGATTTTGAAAGTTTTTTTAACAGGAAACATCACAATGCATCCTCCCTCACATGCTGCATTAGCTGGCTATCCAAACTGCAGCTTTAATGAAGTGACCAAACTACCACTTTTCTGGCCACGAGATTTCTTCGTCGTCGTTAAAATGAGACTGTTGAGGGATTACCGAGCTCACGTTTGTGACATGCACAAGCGCACATATGCCCATCCCAAATAGGGCAGTAAATCCCCGGTGAGATGCCAGTGCAGGCAGTCCCCACAGGCACAGTTACACAACTGGGAGCGACCAGGTCGGAACTGTATACAAGCTGACACTCCGAGCGGCCAGCACTGCTCACTGTAGACTAATGAGACTAGTCAGTTACCTGACCACATACTGATGGCTCATGACAGAGCGCCGTTTTTACGCCAAGAGAGCTCAAGGGGAGAGGGGGGACTTTTGAACTCGTTTTATGCGACCGAGTCGCATTCGTCGCTGGCTTCACATTTTTCCTCTGAGATGTGCAAGCGGACGCATCCTCGACAGATGTCGATAGAGAGACTATTTCAAGAGCATTTCAAAGAGGCCACTGGCCTAAGAATACGGTAACGGAGAGCCAGATAATTTCAGTACTATGTCGGGCAGTGAATGGGGAGATACTCACAGGTAGAGCGATACTATCTTGGAGGCAGCCGGTCCTAAATCTGGTATGGAGGTCAGCTCATTGTGGTCCAGCCGCCTGAGAGGGACAAACACAAAGAGTTGCAGGTTACAGAGAACAAAACTCTGCAGGCAAACAAAAAGAAACACACAAAGATGACGACTTGTACTACCTGGAAGACATTTTACAATAAATAAAACGGGGGCAAATGAAAGAGAGATAGACAGACTTGACTGTGGCAACCAACGCTACACTGATACAAATTTCTACATAAATTGTATGCTATTTGAGATCCAACAGCGTTTGAGGCTAAACTCAAACAAAACTTTTTTATTAATCAAGGGATTTCAAACACCAACTTGTCACGTCTGCCACTGAGCAAGTCGCAAGTCATCCTTTTCAAAAAAAACTAAAATAGCACGGGAGTGAAACAGATGTCGAGGAGTGTGTGACTGGCCGGTCGTCCTGCCAAGGATGTCATCAGGGTGTGTATCACCAGTTAGCTTGTGTGTGTGTGTGTGTGTGTGTGTGTGTGTGTGTGTGTGTGTGTGTGTGTGTGTGTGTGTGTGTGTGTGTGTGTGTGTGTGTGTGTGTGTGTGTGTGTGTGTGTGTGTGTGTCTTGTGTGCTGGTGCTGAGTGACACCGAGCCAAGCCCTCTCCTCACCAGATAAAATATTTACAAGGCCAGCGTTGGCCACAGTATCGGGTGATGGAGGGGGGGCTTAATATAGAAAAACCACCACTTTAGCCTCAATTGCTCTTAGTTCAAGGCAACACATACAAGGATGGCGGTGGGAAGTTGAGTGGCGACCACGGGGACGTTCGCCGCAATTAATTGATGAAAAACTCATCACAACTCACAAGTTTAACATTTTCAAAGTGCTCACACTGAAGAAAAAACGATTGTGGCTGAACAAAACACGCGAGTTGTTTTCAGACAGGAACTCTGAAATCGGCTTTAGTTGAAGTCCATCAGAATGTCCTCAGGGTTTTCGCTGTCATTTGCCTTGAATGAGAAATCCCGTGCATGTGTGAGTATTCTGTTAACGACCACTTACAGCTCTCTCAAGTTGGGCAGGTTGGCGAAGGCTTCGACACTGATGGCGGTCAGCTTGTTGTGGCCAAGATTTCTAAGCAGAAGAAAAAAGAAGAAAAGGAAATAGTTCAAATCTTTAACTATAAATCAGACGGCAATTAACAATTTAAATATCAGCAGGTTTTTTTTTTTCAAAACTTATTTTGTTGTATCATTGGCATTTTTTTCCCTAGTAGTTCAAATAAGGAGCCGGATCAATAGCAACAATTATTTCTCCCATTTGACAAACAGCCCCATCCGTCCACATTAAGTACAGTGTGCCTGGAAACACTGCAGTATATCAATTCAGCCGGGCCTTCAAGGAGGGCCGGATCGATACTATTGATACAGAGTGTGTCTCTCTCCTGGCTCACTTTCCAAACATAACCGGCAGGCCATTCATCTGCAGCAGTCAATTTGCACTTTAGGCTAACAGTGTATTTAATAGCTGGCACTTGACTCGTACGGCGGCTTATTTTTTCCAGTGATATAGCATTACCGCCGCCAGAGAAGCTGCTGAAGAGGTAATGTGTGCGCACCTAAACGCACATCTGCATTTCAGATTGAGCTTCCAACACTTTGTGAATCCAAATTCATTTTGCACATAAACAAGTGATATCTCTGTGTCTCTCTCTCACACACACACACACACACACACACACACACACACACACACACACACACACACACACACACACACACACACACACACACACACACACACACACACACACACACACACACACACACACACACACACACACACACACACACACACACACACACACACACACACACACACCTCCTGCCTGACTGGCATGCGGCCTGCCTGTTGGCAGAGGGGAGGCCGCAGTGAGAGCGGTGTTTGTGTTTGTGTGCTGGGGTTAGGCTCGGCGAGACAAAGGGAGACCACAGCTCCGGGGCCGGCCGCCTCCCACCCCTCCGTCCCTCTGTCCAGACGTGAGAGACGGCCCAGGAATGTTTCACAGGCCTGCCGAGAGATGGCTGCTTGTTCCCAGGGACTGGGGGGGGACACTTTTACCTGATGCAACACATTCCTCGTCCTCCTGTACCGCAGAGCTACTTCATGTCACAGATTCCCTAATCTCAATGGATATCTAAAAAAAAAAAGATAATTTGAGGAGGCTGGTCAGTACTTAAAAAGCTTACAGACTTGTTATACCCTGACATCATGCACACTCCAGTTTTGAATACTATTTAAGCCTATCAATCTCAATCCGCGGCTCACTTGACAATTTCCCTTTCTTGTCTTCCCTGCTTGATTGCACATAATGACAGTCTCCCTCCCCGGTCGTTTCGTCCTGCCAGTGTGTGTGTGTGTGTGACAAGATAATAGCAGAGCATGCGTCTGCCCTCCAGGCACAGGTCTGACGAGGAGGTGTGCATGTGTGTCTATGTTATGATCAATTAAGGAGGCAACTCCCATTGTGGCCTAGATGGCTAAATTGCTGTCCCCTGCAAGAGAAGGCAATTACCTTGTTATGGTGAAGTGAAGTGAAAAAAATCGCACGGCTGAATATACACGCCTCTCCCTCGAGGTGCGTATATTCCGCCCACACACACACACACACCATAGATTGGATGAACTTGGGAGAGTGTCGTCGTTTTTCGAACGTTTTCAATCAACCTGCTGTTGGCACAAATTTGGCACAGCGGTTCAAAGAATTCTCCTAAGAGACTCTTCAATTTACAAGTGAAGGAAGCTTTCACACTCCAAACTGTGTTTTTAGCATATGAAAGGGTTGAGGAAGTCGGATGTGCACATATTCATAGGCATGAAAGTCAAATGCTTCAAATAAAGAACAGGGACTGAGGAAAAAAAGTCCCGTTTGAGAGCCAAACCTGTCGTACTGGTGCTAAAGGCCAGAGCAACAAACAAAACCGGACCTTTGTGTTTGTGTTTGTGTGTGTGTGTGTGTGTGTGTGCGTGTGTGTGTGTGCGCGCGCAGACACACATGTGCCTCTTTCTCAGTTACCTATGGTGTTGACATAACTTTTTCTCTCCCTCTCCTTCAGCCAAATTGATTTTCTACTTCCTATCAGATGAGATAAGTTTCACAGTGTTTTAACACCTACTGTATGAGGTGACTGTGATAACGCTTGGTTTCCCTTCCTCCCTCCCTCTCTCGTTCCCTCCCCCCTCCTCTCCCCTGTGGAAGTGGGTAGGGTTGGGGGGGGGGGGGGGTTGCACCGGTGCTATGCGTGGTTAATGCTTTCCAGAACGTGACCTTACAATCATGCAGTTTCTGGAAGAATTTGCCGAGCCCCGGGATCAGAAGCCAAGGAGTCATTAGAGTTTCTGACTTTTCTTCACAAGCCCAGCAGAAACAAACAATACTGAGCAAAGAAGAAAAATAGGAGAAACATCCAAATAAACCTGTCCAACTCTACAACACAACATGTGGGTAGCAAACGGACGATGGCAAAACACAAGTTTATGTGTAATCCAACCAACCAGGATGTGAAGTTGAGATGGGAACAGGCACTGTGATTAAACATGGCAAACACTACAAAGCTTATTTACTTCTGAGAGCCCTGAGAGTTTCAAACACCGCATTCCACTGTGTGGTACAACTAGTTTATACAAAGGGGCAACACTGTTTGACATTAGTCAGCGGGGATCAGAATCAACGGCACACTCAGTCTGCCAGGTACCCAACCATAGAAACTGAGTGATAATCTGAGGCTGCATTTTCTTTTTTTGCCAAATACCACATTTTCCCACTGAATTCAGTCTGCTGTGACTGGCTGATTTTCCACATCCATTACATGAAATTAATCACCGTTTAACGACAACAATGACCACTTTATGAAATGGCACATTTAATGCTCATGTTATTACACACTGACTAATAGTTGTTTAACAAGCACAATCATCCGTAAATGTTAATTTGCCACGTCATATATGTGTTTTTTTTTAGACTAAACAACCATTAATGAACAAACCACAGAGAATGTAATGATATAAATGATCATATTCAATTTGAAGCTGCTTGACACAAACCGGCCACATCCATTGTCTATTCCAAACTGCACCAACCAACATTTCCACTGTGCCCAAGCAAACTACTACTGAGTGACCACCGCCGAGCGCAAAAGGTCAACGTAACCTCCCGTCTGTCAGCGGAGCTGGAGAGATGCACTAAACACACGGCCGGCTGGAGTGAGGGCCGGTGTGGAAAACACTGCCACCGACTAACCCCAGCCGGCCAGCACAACCCCAAACACACTTCCTCTCACAAATCGTGAACAATAACCACAACCACAAAGAGACAGTGACGTTAATAATTCCATAGTTTTAAAACCACCTAATAATCGACCACCAAGAATACATGTCACTAGTTATGAAAAAATAAGTCAGTCGACAAATGGATACAAACTTTACTGATGACTAGTTTGATAAAAAAAAGCAGTTGCATGTTACAACTTGTCAGATATGAGGACCTTTGCCTTTCTCAAGAGCAGAACATTTATCTTTTTCCTTTTTTTTTTCTCCTTTTTATAGGCTAAACTCAAAAATGAATTGCTGGATCAACTGTTAATCGGCCACCTACTTGAAAGAAACATTGGCTTCAAAATAAATCTTCTCAAGACAGTGTGATTAAACATCACAAGAGGCCCGCCTGACTGAGTTAGGCTCAGTGCCTGCAGTGGGCCCGTCACCGCTGGACCACGCTGCCGATTCGACATAGAAAACTCATTAAAAAGGCTTCGAAGAAATAGTTGTGTTATCGGTGCTGTGGGAGTAGGGGGAACACAGGGAGTGCGTGAGTGATGTCATCGCGGATGACACTGTGCTCGTACTGTAAGTGAGGGCTGGGCCTGTGTCTGGGAGAGAGCTGAGGACGAGAGTGGGGACCTACAGATACATCGTCATTATCTTTTCCATTGCTATCGTAGATAAATGCGGCGTGAACTTTGCTCGCGGGAAGTGTGAAGTGATGTCAGGGATGAGCCGTCTGCGGCCCAGCTGGGAGACAAAGGCCCTTTAATGTGGTCGATTTCAGAGCACCATAAAAACTGGTCAAATAATAACCGGTGTCAGCGAGGCAGACACGAACACACACACACGAACACACACACACACAGCGCTCTTCCTGTCATTAGAGGCCAGTTTACAGCCGGGCAACTGCAGTGAGAGTGTACACAAGGCTAGCACCAGCTCCAAGCCTACCATTTTTTACGCAGCAGTCAGGAAACTCAGCCTGATAAAAAAATAAAAAAAGAAGACAATATCTTATCAAGTGTGACAAGGTTAAAAGCTTGAGCCGATGAACATTAAAGCTATCTTAATGATGAATGTGAAGCTCTAAAAAAATCAGGAGCGGGAACATCGGTAGGTGTAAAGATATGGGAGGGTGAGAAGAGCCTAGACGAAAGATCAAAGACAGCGTTGGGGGGTGGGGGTCAGCATATTTCACCATTTGCATTAGAGCCCCCCCCCAACACACACACACACACACACACACACACACACACACACACACACACACACACAAGACAACAAAGGAGCTGCTCCAGCCCTTGAAATCAGGGCAGGAGCGTGACTCAGTTTCTGAAGTTTTCCGAGGCAGGAAGGCGAGCCACATCTTGGGGCCATGTGCACTGCAGCTCTCTGCTCGGCTGGTTCTGGGGCTGGAGCGGGAGATGGAAGTGGAGCACTCAAAACAAACAGGCAGAAAGAAGGTTGGGGAAAGTCTCTCTGCACTAGCCCCCGAGGCACAGCGTGAGCCAATGTCCAAAGCGGCTTGCGATGCCAGCCTGGACGCTACAGATGAGGAGCGCCATAAAGCTTGTTTTGTGTGTAAACACTGTCCACACACACACACACACACACACACAGAGGATCATGCTCATGCATTAAACCTAGCGCGATCTAGCGCGATAACACGGCAATTTGTTACAAACGGCGCCAGACTGCTCATTAAGAGGAACAGGAAATGAGTGTCCATAATTAATCTGAAGAAAAAAAAATAACATAAACAGCGTACGACTCTTTGGTGGGACTATTGTTTTAGTACAGTGCAGACGTCTGACCTTATGCTCTCGACTTCAAAGTGAAGACAGAAAGACGGATTGTTACCCTGTTTTTTTTCTGTACTTATTGTTTATTGTGCTGGCGGAAACAATAATTACCCTCCAGACAGTGGAGAAAGAAGTGTCTAAATAGTGGACCGTGCTGTATCTTTACGATCTAATTGCATGCAAATGTGCGGCTGTCTGGCCACTGAAGCACTGAGATGCTCCTTTCTGCAGTGTCAGGAAGTACAAAGGCATTTCGAAAGAAAAAAGTTGGCCCGATTTCGCACTACCGGCTTTCGCTCGCTTCCCGAAGGACTGCCTGTTTTCTGGGGAGACGCTGCTTCACTTGCACAGTACCTCTCACTCCCCGTCCAAGTCACGCTTTTTTTTTCTTTCTTCCTTCTAACGTCTTCTCCAGATTTCCAAACTCTTACCAGATGTACAGAATTCACAGATGATTCATCGATCAAACCCACTTTGTAGACACCGACTTCGGGGGGGAGAGGGAAAGGTGGAAAAAAAGAAAGAAAAAAAGAAAAAAAGCACTTGGCACTCTGAAGTGTCTTCACAAAAGGACCATCCATTCCACTGACTGGATTCCTGCAGGATGAGTTGTGGCAGCAGCTGTTTGATTGTCGTTAAAAGCCGGTGCGAGGCCAAGAGCTCATTCCATTTCTCAACTATAGCGCTTCTTTTTTCTAATTTGTTCACAACTAAAAAAAAACAAAACACTGTACCCAACCTGATGAAGCAGCTGATAATAAAAAAAATCAGTGCCAATTAGAATGGGATCCTGAACCCTTTCAAACGCTCGAGCTGGGACTTGTATAACATCTGCTAGAGGACATGCAAGTCACAAGGCAGGGGAAACTGTGACAATAAACAAAGTCGGTATAATCACTCGCAACACCACAAAATTACAAGGCTGCGTAGCGAGAAATGCCCCAGAACCCACAAGGGGCACAGCCCTGCTGAGAGCTGCTGCTGCTGCAGCTCTGCCCAGACTGCTGAAATGTTCGTCTAAAGACGAAGCTGTGAGGCTGAGTCAGTCCTCATATCTAGTTCAAACTTACTAAGAGCAGAAATGGCCGTGAAAGAAAGCCAAAGGGCCGTGGTAGTCCAGTCAAAAAGTGACTCTGCATGCATTTGCATCATTAATAGGCGAGCTGGAGTTAAAGACTACCAGAGTAAAGTCCGACAACACGTGACACACTGCAAAGAACTGTGATTTTTCCGTGTGTGTTAACACACGTGTGACAGGGGTTGAGGTTTCTCACCAGCGACACTGACTCTTGACAAAATAGTGGAACCAGTATGAAGGCAGAAGCAGCCGCAGCAGACCGTGACATTGACAAAACACCTCCGTTCAGTGGACGGAAAATACCCCCCCACCCTCCACTGTTCCCCCCCCCCACCCCCCCCACCCCAGGCCAGGTGATCTGCATCTCTGCATTCTTCCGGCTGAGCTCCCAGCCCCTGTCAGGAAACCACCAACACAAACCCCATTTCCTGTGGGCAGCAGCCAAAACCAACTGTTGGGGGGTTGGTGTTTACCAATAAGGCTGCAGTGTGAGGTTTTTTTACGGGCTTGGGGTTGAGGCACAGCGGAACTTTTGGTGTGCACCATGCATTAAGGCCAGCACGTCAGGAAACTTCTGGAAACCACTTGGGGAAATGCTAGGTTACGAGGGCGATCAATCAAGATGGGGCTTTGTCTGGGTTTTTCACCAGAGCACCCACATGTTGGTCACCATCCTGGCGAAGGCCCTCAACGTTGTCAAACGAAAATAAAGTCAGAACCCTTTTTTTTTTTTAAATTTGGCTTTTTGTTACAGTGAAAAGCAAGGGGGAGAAAAAGGGATTTTACAGCCTCTCATGAGAAAGCTAACAGACACCATGTATCTGCTGTAGGCTATCTCGAGCCAGCCACACCACGCAATCGCAGCCGACATCAGTAATGCTCGTGCTTTTATTTAGCTGCAAAATCGCATTACGCCAGTGGCACTGTGGGCAAAAATGCTTTTTATGCACATTAGCGTGGTCGCAAATAAGATAAGGCACCACTCCTGAGAGGAAATATGTGACTGCGTGAGAGCAAACTTGCTTTGAATGTTATTAGCCTATTCATCAATCAGGAACAATGGACCAACATCTGAGGCTGGCGGTCAGTTTATCAAATGTTACGCGCACTGATGGAAGACAGCACAGGATATGTCTCAGGGCTGCAGAGACTTTTAAGAAGTTATATATCAGCCCCTTAAACTTTAATGTGTTTGCCCCCATGTGGGTGAATACAGGGATGGGACAAATAATTGTTGAAGCAATATGATCAACTTTCTAGCAATACATTATCAGCTAAATTAACATCCCAGTACATCATTAGAACGCTGAGGTATTTGCTGTTTTCTTTATAAATTAACTTGTTCCATTCTAATCGAAGCGCACGTCTTAACCACAACCCTTCACCATCTATCCTTTTTAATCCTGTCCGCTCTGCCAGGATGTGCCAACATGAATACATCCTCATCAATGCCTCTTTCTCACAGGGGACCATTAAAGTCAGGGTCCCGAAGGCAGATTATTTTGACAAGTGGAAAGCATTAGGGTTTGTTTTTCTTTTTTCTTCTTCACCTAAGGCCACAGGGCTGCTTGTGATGGATAAACTGGCAAAATGTACCCTCAAGCCTTCCATCTTCTCCGACAAATGGTCATCCACGTTTTCAGAATCGCTCCTAAATTGAGCCCATGGGAAACAGTGGCCTAGTGACCATTCGAAAATGTAGCCGCAACATCGAGCATTAAGCATCACTTGCTTGAAGGCAAATAATGTTGACACAAAGAATACAGTGCACGGCCTTTTTTCTCCCCCTGTGCAATGGAAACTCTGTGGATGGAACGGAACATTTCACATTCACCAGACACGGTGAGCGCGTTGCCAATATTGTTTGCTACCTGCTCAAAAGCTCTGCTGCTCCCCTTCACCCTGGAGGAGATAGGAGGACTCTCCTTAGGAACTACCTCTTTCCCCGAACCTGCTATGTAAATACAAGTCCGGAGGGCGCGGCTGCAGCGTTCATTACCGTTATCCCAATGTAAGAGCCTGAACAGAGATAACTGGAACAGCTACCTGACCTCACACACACACACACACACACACACACACACACACACACACACACACACACACACACACACACACACACACACACACACACACACACACACACACACACACACACACACACACACACACACACACACACACACACACACACACACACACACAAACGGTGGGAAATCTCTGTTCGTTTTTAAGCTAGATTTATCCTCTCTGCTTGAGCAATCTTAATTTGACAGATGACAAAGCAGAAAACACAGAGGGCTTTTAAAAGTCTGCGAGCGGTTGTACAAACCACGTGTGTATGTGCGACTCATTGGCAAGATTCTTGTTGATTAACAGCGGCAATAGCGTATGTTTTTAGAGCTGCAACAGTTAATCGATTTTTTCGCCAACTATTTTGATAATCAAGTTATTTCTATGAAGAAAAAAAAGGATCTTAAGTCTTAACACCAAAGAACTAAATATTTTTGATGTGCTGACAAAACAAAACATCCACTTGGGAGTTTTGGGAAACGCGATCTGCATTTTTCACCATTTTATGGAAAAAACAACTCAACGTAAACATGAAAAATATGAAAATAATCGTTTGCGGCAGCCACTATATGCTTTAGCTTTTTTTTCTTACTCAAAAACCTACAGGTGTTTCGGGTTATTGAGATTTTTCTCCGAGCCTTACATCTGCATCATGCAGAAGTTGACCAATACTGTCCTCGTCACCACCACCACCGCTGCTGCTGCTCCCTCCCTGGGGTAAATATAACAGAGACAGTTGACTCCACACTGATTTCACTTGGCACAGACGCCTGGAGGTGGAAGTGGACAAATGCACTTTATTAAACCTGAGACCAACACCTGAGACTATCACTGTTGCACTGTATTTTAACCCCTTGGTATAGCACCTTGAACATTACCACACTTGAACCCACAATCAGCTCTGACATAGTTTTGTGAACTCGGACGCCAAAATAACTTTTAATCCTCAACACAAAAAGATATTTCAATTGGCTCAAGTGGACGGGGCCTTTGCGTGAGTTGCCATTTAATGGGATCACGTCGGGCCACAAGTGAAATCGCCCACACTCGCCTCTCTGGGTTTACTGTAATCATCGACCTGATCCGGCTGGTTCACAGACCTCGGGGGAACGGAAAGCTGGTTCCCTTTGAGTTCCCTGCCAACATAATGTGACTATCTCAAGTGGTGTGGAAATATGCAACCTAGGTGTTTTAAAAGATCATTCAGAGCCATAAAGCCATTCCCTTTGAAAACAACAAGATTGCGGGTCCTCAAATCTCGACCGATAAGGTTTGGCCAAGATAAAAGGAGTCGGCCCCGCAGCGAGCGAGGGCTCACGCAGCAGGACCCTGTCGCTGCACAAACCGAAAGGTTGAGAGCAGCTGTTTTCGTCTGGGACAGCCGTCCCACAATAGCTGTCCTCTCTCCACGAGGACAGGAAGAGCAGTGTGTGTCTGCGTACGTGAGTGATAAACAGCGTCTGCACTTGAACTTGGCTAAGTTGTGCTTCGGGGCAATGAGGCTACCCGGACACAAGTGCCGTTATTCATGTTTTTAGAGGACTTTTTTTTCTCATCCAAAAGTTGCATTCCTCACTTCCCAGGGGGAAGAAAAACTACCTAACACTGGAACCTGGGAGCCAGAGGAGTCTTTGGTCTTTACACCCCGTTCCCAGGAACACACATACAAACAGATGCCTTCAATGTCAATGGGGATTCACAACTGCCACTGGACACACTGTGTTTGCAGTGGAGTGTGGTGAGCGCAGGGGGGGCTGACTGGGAGGACAGATGGTGGTGTTGCCTGTAAATAAATTGTTCAATTCAGCTTGATAAGCGCTGAAGTTTTCCTACACACTGAGGGGATGCTTCATAAAAATGTCACAAATTGGTTAATTTCCTAAGCGAGTCAGCAGACAATGTTTCAACTGTTGTCGGTCTTGCCCTGGTGAACCTACGCTTGACTTGGAAGAAATTGAATTTGTGGACTACGACTAGAAAAACAGAAACAATAATTACGATAACACCAGTCATAAATCTGACTGGATAAACCCAAAGTTTATGTGTTATGACACGTCGGGGCCGATTTGTTTACTCACCCCGAGAGGACGGTTTGCCCGTCCGTGACACCGAATTCATTTTGAAGATATAGCTGTATTTGATTGCACATGTCCAGTAATCCATGTGTCAGAAACCATGAACGGTATCAAAATTCACTGACTGCAAAGGATGAAGAAAAAGCCACAGCCCGTTATATTCTATTTCATTTCTGGTGAGCAGTCAAGTTGGACAGAAAGAAAGTTAAATTAAGGCATATCATACTGGGGATCCGATAAATACGAGCAAATTAAGATGATGTTTTGTGGGCTGAATAAAGAATCGAGACAAGGTTTCTCAAACGAGCAGTTTTAGACTTACAGACACAATGAGCCAATGTGCTCTTGAGCAAGGCATGTTAAAGACGAATGTGTATCCCACTGTGCACCATCTGAATACTCTTTATGAAATGTTTGTGCATGCAAAAAACACCCACCTGTTTGACTGACAGTCATCAGGCCCGATTCAGTAAGCACCAAAATACCATTAGATGATATTGAAAAGACACAATAACCACCCCCCCCCCCCCCAAAAAAAAGCCTGAGCTGTCCCGTTGTGAGAGGTTGCACTTTGAGTTTGCTTTTAGCAATGAAAAGTGCTCTATAAATGACATGTATTATTATTATTTCTATTAGAAACCGAGTGGGGTGCAGGGACCTCGATGGGGGGGTCGTGTGTGTGTGTGTGTGTGTGTGTGTGGTGGGGGGGCTTTAATGGGGTAAGAGGGGGTCAATTTAGTTTTGACTCCTTCCCCAAAAAGTTATGATTATGAAGGAGGACCAGACACAACTCCTGTGACAGTTGCCCCGTCACTCTCCCTGTTGCAGTTGCAACTCAGAGCAGAACCACGGAACAATCCCATCGGACTGGATTTCTAACCAGCTCAGGTCCACTCTCTAATGTTTAAGGTGGCTGGGGGGGGGGGGGGGAGTTTGAAAGTTTCTATGCCACAGTGATTTGTTTTCTTCTTCTCTCCCCCCACTCCCAGACGCCGTCACCCCGTTATGGACTGGTCAATAAATAGGCTCGGGCCACTAAGCGCTTTCTTTTTTCTTTTTTTTGGACTTACAAGGAGACGGTCCGGGCTGGAAGGTCCGGAGGCGTCGCCGTCAGCTCCAGGCCGCCGCAGTCCACCGAGTCCCCGCCGCAGGTACAGTTCTCAGGGCACGGCGGGTCCGAGCCCGACCCGCCGCCGACGAGCAGTCCGAGCGTCAGAATGAAATAAAGCGCACAAGTGGAAACAGATCCAAATCGTCCCGGGGACGCCGCCATTTTGTATCCAGCGTTAATAGCGCGGCCGCCGAGCTCTCTCTCTCTCTCTCTCTCTCTCTCTCTCTCTCTCTCTCTCTCTCTCTCTCTCTCCCCCCCCTCTCTCGCTCCCTCGCTCCGACCCACACACCGGGATATATGAGCGTCGCCTCGGGAGGAACCGAGTTCCCTCAACGGCACGTTGACGAGCTGCTGGGCTTCCACCGGCTACAACGCATCGCCGCGAAACCCGCGTCCATCCCGGTCACCGTCAGTTTAGGACACACACGTTCCCAAGTCCAACTTTTTCTCCCTCCGCTGTCCGACGCAGGCTTTACAAAAACAAAAAAACAAATATATATATTTGGGTTTTTTTTAAAAATCAGAGGAGATTCACTTTGAATTGGAAGTAGTCCGTAGGGGGAAACGCTTTTTACAAAAAGAAATCTACCCCCGGGACCGGAGCGCGGCTCGACGCTGACATGTTTGAAAACATGCGCCGGTCGGCACGTTGAAGGACACAACAAGAAACTGTTGCGGCGGAGCTTGTTTCCGAACTGAGCGAAAACAAACTGTGACCTCCCCTGGTAACTTTGAGTCGGGGCAGAGATCAGGCTGTAGTAAAGTGAAGTCCTCTCTCTCTCTCTCTCTCTCTCTCTCTCTTTCTCTCTGTCTCTCTGTCTCTCTCTCTCTCAAGTCCAAAATCTCGACTCCTCCGCCGCCGCCGAAACACATCCAACTTTGGGAATGACACTCCGGCTCCGCGAGAAGTCGACCTGCACGCTCGTCGGGTGCTCGTCTGCGGTCACGAAATCTCCACGATCCGATTAATAGTAGAGTAGACTTCCCTCCTCCTTGCGACCGTGTACCACCAGCACCATGAGTTTTTTTTCCTTCCGAGAGTTACTTTTCCTCTTTTCTCCCCCTCTCTCTCTCTCTCTCTCTCTGGGCGATCGTTCCGTAGTCCCACGTTGGATGCACAACAGCGGTTTCGAGGCCCCGCCCCGTGAGTCGCCGCGATTGGCCGCCGCGATTTGACGGGCGGGTCGAGTCGCGACGCCATTGGTCGTCGCCGGCTGCCCGGCGCGTCGCGGAGCGAGGGGAGGCCCCCGTGAGCGGCTGTCACTCAGCGGTTTGTGTCCCCGCCTCTGTTTCCCACCCCGGGGTGTGAAACCACCGCACCACCTCCTCTCGCTCACTCACTCACTCTCACTGCTTCTTAAAGGGACAATCACCGAGATCGAGCGCTGTAATCGCATTATTACAAGCCGTAATAACATAATTGGTTCGTATGCCATAACTGTTTAAAAATGTAATGTAAAGTTGTTTTTTTAAATCTGTTAAAGAAAAAATTGAGAGCAGTTGATAAAATAAGTTTACTCTAGTTTTCACACAGGGAACTCGCAGGAGAAAACAAGCAACAAGACACTTGCATTAATACTGCCATCAGTATTTATGACGATCTGTATTATGAATTCACCTCTATCACCTCTAGGCTCTGTCCTGTGTGAGATAAAACTCCAACTGGACACGTGAGCTCAGTTGACAATGTGAGTTTGCCTGCGCACTGTTTTAGTTAGTGTGCATCTGCAGCGGTGGAAGTCAGAAGGCTGCACGCACTAAAATATATAGTACTTAACGTTTATTCTTCACCTCCTCATTTGATTTATTTCTTACCAGTTGCTTTGCAAATCAAGTTTTATTTTTTTTACCTGGATTTCTAAGGAAATAATAATAAGCAAAACATTGAACTTAGGCAGTATTCAGCTCTTTAAATCAAGCAAAAGTAACAGCTCCGTGAAGTAATAGTCCATCGAAATATACTTAAAGTATCAAAAGTGCCAAAGTCATCATTGTGTCGAACGGCCCATTTCACAATAATATACATCATGGGATTATAACTACTGATGCGTTCATGTGTAAGCACCACTAATGCTGCTGGTGAGGGTGGGGCTCATTTCGGTTATATAGCCTGCATGCTGCTGCATAGCTTCATCTACAATGAACACATTATGATTTATTGGTTAATTAAAATTATCAATATGCTGCTTACAAGTCATGGCAGGAATAAAATTATAGAGAAATACATAAATATAATAATTAAATAATGCTATTAAGGGATATTGCAATGAATACTTCGCTAATGACATTTTAAAATGTAAGCGTTATTTGGTATCTTTTATATTGGGACAATGTCATCTTATTAAAGCAAATGATCGCGATACCTTCCCTGCATGTGCAAAAGTTGGATATTTTGCACCGGTGGGTTTTCCAGCATCTTGGGTTCCTGATTGTGTGCTAACAAGGTGTGTATACTTGTCTGTGCAGGCACACCCATGCGTGTGTGTCTTGTGTGTTTTGTACATCCAGAATGTTCTTTTTCCCATTTGAGCATTTCCTGTAATGGCCACACGATAGCACAAAATTCTTCCCAAAGTCGTGTCTGACCCTTATCTAAAAGAAAAAAAACATACACATCTGCAATAAATCAGTGGTCGGTTTCAGCCTCATCGCCACATGGACCCTTTTTTTTTCACCATCATTTTCAGAGCTATTGTGATCGCGTCACGTTGGGAGAAGTCCCCACATTTCATTGCTATTAATCACAGCTGCTGGAACACAGCTATTCACACCTGCAGCACTGCAGGCAGTTCAGTGGCACTACTCCTTGTTCAGTTTTTTTTTCAGTAAATAGGCGAAGGTTTCACATTGCATCATGCATGCGAGTGAGCACAGTAGCCTACAGGTGAGGCCCTCAAACTCTTGAAAGCGAGGGAAATATCCGAGAAATCTTTTTTAAAACATGACTTCACTGCTCATGGAAAAAAAAGAGAGTAATGGAGGACAACCAATTACCGAAGCTTGTCCTGAGACCGTTTTATGCCCCGAGAGTTGGAGCATGTTTGCAAAAGAAGTTTGCAAAGAGGTCCTGGATCCTGAAATAAAAAAGAATTAAAATCATATAGACTCTGTAAATCAAATGTAAGGATACATTTTCATGCTGTTAATTAATAGGACAAGAGTAAGTTTGAAAAGGTATAGTACGTATGTTATGGCAACTTATTATGGAGAACAATTTAAATGATGCACAGCAGTTTTCATTAAGCACTGAGATAAACAATTTGTGCTTGCTCCAATATGAAGATTTGTTTTGAACATGTTTCATACAATATAAAGATCTTCAGCTGTATTTTATTTCTGTTAAATAAGCATGTTTCTGTTCACTAATTTGTATAATGCAGGTTTCATAATTTCTGAATGTTTCTTTCAGCATATATATATATATAGAATCACCATCGTCCATCTTACCAATTTGCATCTATGCAGTAATCGAAATGTTGAATTCACAAGTTTTATTTGTGGTATTTTGATTCTGAGCCTGATAATCACACTGAATTTACCATTTCATTGTCACTGCTTTGTTCCAGGTCTTTTACGGTATTTCAGGCGTTGTGCATTCTGTACACACAAGCGGCAGGATGTCGACAATTGCAGCCATCCCGAGTATGCTCAACGCTGCATTTTGATTCCATTCCTTCGACAGAGAGGGCATGCGGACCAGGTATTTTTGGGGCGTCTATTTTGAGGGGACTGTTGACACGTCTTTTAATGTGATTTATTTGCTGGATGACCTGCTCTGGTGGACTTGGCACACAAATAACTTTACTAATACGGCAGGGCGAATACCAGGTTAAAAGTCTGACCAGCATCCCTAAGCTCAGGTTCAAGGGATCTCTCACCAGATGCGAAAGTCTGTGACTTGCTGCATTTGTAAATCCAGCCTGATAAAGTTCAACCAGTTTCTGCTTGATAGTAAATAGTTAATAATAGATGAATAGTTTTTTAACAATCACTTGAGTTAAAATGAAAATCAACAGTGCTACATGCTGCAGCGTTCTCCTTTGAAGCGTAAATGCAGAATATGAGAGAAACTAATTTTCCCCCACTAATTGGGTGACTTTCTTCATATTATATTATAATATCTATTTTACATTGTCATTTTAGTCCTCTGTGCTCCTGCTATACTGTATTTGACATAAGTTTATGGCGCCGAGCAGCGAACATGTGCGGCCATTTCCAGACGTGAGTTTCTTCCCTTGAGGGCGCAGACATTTCCCATGGCACCGGCCCCGAGGTGATATTTCTCCCCGGGTATTGATTGATTTGCTGTATGATCTGAGAAACAGCGGGCCCGGCAAAAGAATTCACACTGTAGGGAAAGCATTAACGGCCTCCGCTACCATAACCGGTCCACTCATCCTCCAGTGTGCTTGCCTGTGTGAAGTTGTGACTGATGAGCGGAGTGGATGTCACGAGAGCGCATTGTAAAGAAGATAACGATTGCACCAGATGAGCGTCTTTTTCTGCGTGCGTGTTTTTAACCACAACCATAGAAGTGTTTACAGGGCATGAAAGTGTCAGTGCAGACTAAGGATTTTGAAGCTGGTATAAGAGATGTGAATGCAGTGGCTTCTTAGGTGCGCTTCATGAGTCAACTACATATTGTTCGCATTTCACTCTTCCTGGTGCCGGAGGGGCAACGTGAAATGGTTCGGTGGGACAGAGGATGAATGTGCAAGGCCTGGAGCGATTCATCACGCTCCTCTTGCTGGAATCTTCAAAGATAACAAACCATCTGCTGCAGCTATTCATCAACCATAAAATGGAGAGGCGTGAAACGCGGCCAACTCATCATGCTCGTACTGCGTGGCTAACGGGTGTTGCAGGGAGCGCGGAGACGCCTGGCTAATGGGAAGCAGAAACGGCCTGGTCATCTCTGTCGATACCGGGCTGCCTGCTAAGTGGCGTGATGCGCGGCCTTCCGAGCGGGAGAACACGAGTGAAGAGGGGAAGAGAAAAGCAAGACAGATGTGGAGAAAAGAAAAAAAAAATGTGACGGCACAACACAAAGAGCGATAATACTCATAGGCAACGGACCAAATCCTCTTGTCTAACACACTGTGGGCTGAAAGCTCTGTCTTACCTCTCCCATTCGGCTGCAACACAAATGTCACTGATTTCTTGATTAGCAGTTCATTACCATCAATAATTTAAACGTATATACCGTAAATAGACGGCGACACGAGGTGGGGCCTCTGTTTTTCCAGTGTCACCGAGTCGCACGCGCAAAATAAACTAGGGTCACTCTTCTACATTAGCATAATTTTTAGCAAATAAGGTGAAAAAGTAATTGTGATTTACTGAGGCAGTACAGAGAGCTAGCCAACTCCTCTGACTGATAACTTGGTCGGTATATAAACATTTTATGTTTGAAAAAATGGAATGTTCTTGTTCTTTGTTTCTGTGCTTTTGTGGACAATCACATCACCATCTTTGTGAACCTACACGGAGAAGGGGGTTATGGGAAACGGTGGGCGGAAGAGAGAGAGAGGTGGAGGATGAGGACAATGCACACTGCTCCAAAATTTCAATGAGGTGTATAAGCGCAGACCTGCATGTCAGGCAAGCTGATTGGTTGATTCAAAATCCTGTCATTAGTGTTTTTTCTTTCAGAGCTTCGCGTGTACAATTCAGCACCGTGCTGCCACAAGTGATCTTCCAGTGGAGCACAGGAAAGTAAATTCCTCTCCAGTGGAACAGGATTGCCTGGTGCACAGCCTTCACCGAAGGGCCTTATCAGGTGCTGACAACAGCAGGACACGTCAGGGCTTCATAGCCAAGGCCTAACCTGTCGCCCCATCCGTTTGCCTCGGTAAATCCAGAAACGTTCACATTTGTTTCTCACTCGGAGCGGTTCGTTTATTCTCACCCCCAGGGTGACACTGATTTTAAATCCCTGATTTCTTCAGCGTTCCTTAGACTGTGGCCAGAGGCTTTATGTTTTCAGGTTGGTCCGTCCGTCCGCCTCACTCTCGTGAACACGATATCTCAGGAATTCCCCGAAGGAATTTCTTCAAATTCGGTGCAAACGTGCACTTGGACTCAAGGATGAACTCATTCGAATTCCGTGATGGTGAAGGTCAGGCGTAAAGGTCGTTGTGACCTCACAAAACACATGCCTGGCCATAACTCAAGAATTCATGTGCTATATTATGTCAACATTTTCCACAAAGGCGTAGTAGGATGAAATGAAGAAGTGGATGTAAAAATGTGTGCATTGTGTATTGTTTTTTCTTCTTCGCACTATTAATTATATGGATTGTTTACATGTGCAATAATTGATCAGATACATTCTTTGAAATTTGCATCCTGAATCGGCGATCAGGCGATGAACCAATTTAAACCAGGTCATGAACTGTCAAAGGGAGGAGGCGGAAAGAAAGTTGTGGGAAATGAAACTGGCTGCACTGTAACTTTTCAACACAACCGCATGATCTGCAGGTGTCTAAACACTGCGGCTCTGGCCATTCTACTCCCTGTAATATTTAAAAAAAAATCTATGTCGAAAGTGTGTGCTAACATTTACATTTCTCATCAGTGTTTGTCTAATGAGCAGAGTGAATCAGGTCGTGCAGTGCCAAGTTCCTGTCAGTAGGTACGGCTGCCGTTGAGAGACAAACCATACCCGCTCTCCAACCTGTTCCATCATGAGGTAGGCGGGGTCTGGAGGTGCTCGCCCAGTCTGTTATGTTTACTCTTCAAGCCGCAAGTGTCAGTCGCGCTGAAGGTATGCATTGTTGAAAGTTGGGCCAAAATGGCAGTTAGTTTCCACGTCCTTTCAGCAGGTGTTTACTTGTGTCTACACCGCTCACATCCTCACCCCGCGAAGACAAAAATCAAAGCCGTGCCCTGTTGGTTTACTGCTTCTTTTGACAGGCAGGGTGGGGAAGGGCCACTCTCTTGTGTATTTGGCGATGGTTGTTTTAATAGGCCTTGTCAGTTGAATATTTCATAAAAGAAGCGATGGCCTGGAACATTTTTTTGTTCTGCGCAAGGAGAGGAATGTGCTTGTTTCACTCTCTGAAAGGTGACTTCTGTGTTGCATGGTCGTGGTGGCCAAACAGCTTTATGTCTGCCAGCGCTCTTTGTTTTTGTGTCTCTTAAGCGCGAGTGCATTCCCACCGAGACGGGATCCCATTCTGTCTTTTGTCTCTATCGCACTCTTGTTCTCTCTGCAGTGTTTGGTGGGGTTTAAACATAGCTCGTGTTGTGTGAGGGAATAAACTGTAATTATCACTGTGAAAATCATCGAATTCAGCGCAGTCTCTGCATGCTCCACCAGGCATGTTTCATTCTGACACCTTAAATGAGAAAATCTGTTTCCCTTCCTCGTGTTTTTAGATTGAACCCCATTTATATCCCTGATGAAGAAATCACCGGACCTACCGCTGACCGGTCACATTTCATGGCTGGTTGCACATAGGCCCTGCATTTGGACATCTACTGAGTGGTTTAATTAGCCAGCTAAATCAGAATGGTCCGCCAGTCTAAATTCAATTAGGTCTTCAAACACACTCAATGCCACCACGGGCCAGAGGTGGAAAATTCAATTCATTTGAAGTAACTGGATACCCATTTACTGCACGGCGGACCATATGGCCTCTCCCTTGGTGCGCGCTGCGTATGTTTACGAGCAATTCATTCAGCGTCATTACATTATCTTCGGCGTGTCGTTAACTGTGGAGAAATGGCAATTAGGCGTTGTGTTAACTGATGCCATGGAGAGATAGAGGGAGGGGAATTTGAGTGATTCGGCGAAAACTACAATTCACCACATCTGCACTCGTACGCTTTTTACAAAAACATTTAATTGCTCGGCTCCTTCTCAAAATGCGCTGAAGCAGGCGTACACAACTCGCATGTTCTTAAAAAGCCAAAAAAAACCACCCAGTTGGCTAATGAACAGAAGGCTGACATTCCATCAGTGAAGTGAATGAACCCGTATCAATCAAACCTTTTCTTTTTACACAAACCTCCTTCGCTCTCCACTCACAACACTGCAGAGGGCCCTGCTCATTAGAGGAGGCTTTGGGGAAGGCTTGCATGGCTATGTGGAGCACAAAGGGAGGTGATCCCTCCTCTTTCCTCCGTGCGCCCTCGCTTCTGACAAAGTAGGGCCCCGGTGAATGGCCGAGGCAAAGGCAGAGCTGAATGGAGCTGGAAGGAGAGGGGCTCGCTCATGCAGAGAGCTCCCAGCCCCTCCATACCTGCCCTGGTGAAAAGAGTGGCCAGCTGCTGCCGCTGAGCCTTTTTCCCCGGCTTCAATAGAGACCCTGTGAAAGGAGCCCGGACAGGGTAGCTGAATACAGAGAGGGAGAGGGAGCGAGGAATGGAAGTTGGGTTGGGAAGGAAGGAAGAGAAGAGGGAGGGGTGCTGGGGGAGTAATTGGGAGTAGAGAGGGTACAGAAGTTTGCATAAGCCCATCATTATGCCCCCGCTGTGCACCGAGCTCTTGGGGTCGGCGTGTGACAGAGAAGAGGAGCAGTTTGGTTTAATCAATCATCATGGAAATCAGCACGTTATAATGAAGCGGTCGGAGGAGTCCATTATTTGGGGCAGTTCAAAGGGGAGATTGACTTTGGTGCCGGGATGTGCGGATGCCGGCCAAATTCGAGCCTGGCAGGGCCTCCAAACGGATGCCTGGTACAGTAGAAACGATGTCCGTGCACAGCAGCCCCCCCCCCCCCCCCCCCCGGCTGGTGCTTTCGCCCAAGTCATTATTTTGACATTTTTTCCTTGGATATGTCCTCGTGGTACTGTTTTTGGTATCATTTTGTCCATTTTTTCCCTCCATCCCGTATCAATCTGTCTGCCACAGCTGCTGAGCTTGTCAGCTTGTTTTTCCTCCCCCGAGCACGTCTCATTTCTTCTTCTCTACCTCCCTCATCAATATCTGCCTCCCTCCCTCCCTTCCTCGTTTTGGCTGCTTCCCTCACCTTCCGTTGACTGTACCTACTTTTTGTTTTTTTCAAACGCCAGTTTTTTTTGCTCCTTCCTTTCACTCCTTCCCCCTGCCTGCCCCCAGGGCGCTGCTGCTGCTAATAGGATAATGGCTGCCATGTTATGCACACTTAAGACCCACAGAGCAGCGCTCAGGGCTGTGTGTGTGTGTGTTTGTGTGTGTGTGTGTGTGTGTGTGTGTGTGTGTGTGTGTGTGTGCGTGTGTTTGTGTGTGTGTGTGTGTGTGTGTGTGTGTCTGCCTTCTCCATCAGACTGTGTTTAAAAGTATTTTGCAGGGATTGCACAGGCGGTTAATTTCTACAGCCCCTTCAAAGTCCAAATTAACAAAGACACTTGGCTTTTACATCCCGGTTACTACGGTCACACATTCATCACCAGTCTCTTCTCAGGCAGCCCAGTGAAGGGCGCCTAATCCCTCATCCTTAGACATCACGGTGCTCACCATTTACCGTGGCTATACTCAGCCCTGCGGCTGTCTGCCATAACTCATACTGTGTAATTAGGCGCTTGTTTATCTCCAGACAACTGTATAAACTTCCCGAACAGAATTTCTTTAAACGTCTACAGAACGTAATCAACTGGATTTTATCAAAAGAGTTTTTTAGTCGTGGAACCGTTGTTTAATCCTAGTTTGGGAAAAAAAAAACAGAGCAAGTAAGACGTTGGAGGATAAATAGCTGACTAGATGTCATCGGTACTAAACAGTGAGAGCGTGATGTATAGTGTCTTGAAAATATATTCCATATATCTGCCTCTGTTTATTGGAAAACAAGCAGACAATGAGCCTCAGCAGATTGTTCTCCGCTCGCGGTCCATGTCCAATTCCTCTGCAGCACAGGAGACCTCTCGCCACACATCTGCGCTCTGAGGCGCCAAAGTTGTGCGTCTTTCTCCCTTGAAACAATGTCAGAGTTAACCACCGCGGCCCCCGGGTCTATAAGAGACTCATTTCCCTCTGCTAATGTTTTCTCCCCCCGTAAAAGAGAAAAAGCACTGGAGATAAAGTGGAGCGAAAAAGCAAGGCCAGAAAACCGCCGGGCCGTTGCATCCAGCTGGAAAAGTCCTCGGTCGCCGCTCATAACATCTTCGCCTGCACCTCCACTTTATTCTTTGGAGCCGGCGCTGGAAGAATGCTGGAGTTCAAGAAAAGGGATACGTGGTGTACTGGACTCACGGGGAGGGCTTCACATGTAGAGCCAAAATACATATGAACGCACACAATCACACAGTGTATTAACATATGCATGGGTGGACATGCTCGCTGTCTCACACACAGACACACACACACACACACACACACAGATTACAATTGTTTGCACATTGTTCCTCGTAAAACTATTCATCATCATCATCTAAAAGTTAAAAATAAAAATTAGCCATGGGGTAATTATTCACATTCTTAAGCACATTGACAAAGTTTGCAGAATCAAATTTGCCACGCCATCAAATGTGATAATTTAACATCCGGCAACACACACACACTTGACAATGTCTCACATATGCTAGACTCCAAAACCCTAATTCTCCCCTGACTGGTAGCATTTGGCACAATGCGAAAAAGCCACAAATCCACCCAGGAATTAAAAGTTTCTTTGCGGCTTTGCGCTGCTCGACATGTACCGTATCGATGAATACGCTGCAGATGTCTGGTTCTGTGGGAGTCGGGGAGGCATTAGATCCGAGGAAATAATGAGATTTGGGACATCTGAGGCCCATATTGTGAACTTCGCATTTATTTGGCTGCTTAAGTCATTCTACCGGTTGCATTTATTGCAGATGAGCTCCTTACAACTTCTGACGGCAACGAATTGCCTGACAGTCATTCACACCCGTCTGGATCTTTTCCATCTCGACTTTAACTCCTGCAGATCAGTTTAACCTCTTGCACTGCAGACATGACGGGGTGATTAGTTTTAGCCGTTAAGGTTCCGCTACGTGTCAAAGCCTGGCTGATGTTCCCCATTCCTGTTCACACGCACGCACGCAGGCACACACACACACACACACACACACACACACACACGCCTCCTGCGATGAATTTGTTCTGCTTATTTAGCGTTGGCACCTCAGGCTGTTTGAGTGTGACGAAGCAGATGCACCACAGTTGTGCACTCACAATTCCTCCCTGTCTCTTCCTTTGTATCCCGTTCCCCTCTTTTGACTCAGTCCGCGTGTATGCACCCCAGCCTGATACTCAGCCAACAGCTATTTGTATTTTTAATGATAAACTTAGCTATGTATTTTATTCCTTTAAAGCCCAGCCCTGTGAAACAATTGCACGTTTTGAGCTTGCCGGCCCCTGCTGGATACTCTGCCCTATGCAGGGAAGAAGTCAGACTCGTGTCCCAAGAGTAATCTGTGTCCCGACACCTGTGAGGAGCCTCCGCTTCGGACACGCCGAGGCCGATTAAAACGTGACCATAACAGGAAATTTGCAGTGGAAATTGGGTGAGACGCGGAGTGCTGAAGTGTGGCAGTCATTGAACTGAGGAGATCGATTCTCTTGGACTAAACGCACTCATCTCAGATTTCCTCCTGGTCATATTTAGCTTGCGTGAATTAGATGGAGTTTCATTAATTAAGACGAGGGTTTATTTGTGGCTACAAAATGAAAATGGATATAAATAAACCAAAGTGAGCACGCAGTTTGTTTACTTTCAGGTTTCTATGGACATGCATGCTCGCCATATTGTGTTCCTCCACATGCCCCCCGTGCATTATGTGTGTGCATATGTCGACATGCGTGAATGCATACATGCAGGCATGTGAGTGAACATTCGGTCCCGAGTGTTAGCGAACCCACATGCAGGTGCGAATGTGTGTGTGCGTGCCGGCAGACATGCACAGTCCAGCGCGGTAATGACACCAGGGGCTTCTTGCAAGAATTCTCCCTCCACTCTCTCTCTCTCTCTCTCTCTCTCTCTCTCCATTATTGGCCTTTCATCTTCCTCCTGTCCCTCTTTCCTCTCTGTCTTACTGTAGGTCGGGACAGGAAATTCCTGCCTGATTGGAAAGATTATAGCGAAGCATCTGCCAGCTGTTGAAAAAAATGTGTGAAGATGCAAGAAGGTGAGGTGGACACACACTCCCCCGCTGTGCATGGCAACGTGTGTCCTCTCCTATGCATCAGGCATGAAGCGTGAAAAAACAAGACGGGAAGAATTCACGGCAATCCATCTTATCGTTGGTGAGATTCCAGCCCTTCGGGATCCCCAAAGACATTTGGATTCATCCTCTGGGGACCATGAAAATGTCAGAGCAATTCACCCAATACAGGCCCACGTCTTGCCCACCTCTGTTGCTATGTAACTGTGCAGATGATTTGGGTACTTGAAATATACAGTACATCCAGGATTCCTGTCATTTACCCTTCAACACCGGATTTAAATTACAGTATACGTGACAGGTAATTGGTCTATTAACACAGAGGCGTTTGCTTCACCTGTGAATTTATGAACAATATCGCCTTCTCACAGACAAGATATACACTTAACAGTGCCACTTTGTCATCATAACTCCACAGGGTTTAATGAAAACTCTGCATCGGGTGACAGTTAAATGGCCTTCGCTCTGCCACCCGGGAGTCTGTGCGTCTCTGACAAGCTTCCCTCTCCAGCGTCGTTCCTCTTTGCAAGATTATCAATCAGACTGTGGTCTGTGCTCAGCAGACACAAGAGCCTGTGCGTCATGCTTTTGTGCAACACCTTAAAACACGCACTTCGCCAAATTCTGCCAAATGACGATTCTGCCTGCTTTCCAGTTGCGCGCTCGGTGCACGACACGGTTTTGATGTAGCGAAAACCTGCTGCCAAAAAACGGTGGACAAGAACAGACTGCGCTCGACCTGGGGGGAAAATGCAAGTAACAGTTTTTTTTGTTTTTTTTATTCCTTTTCCCAAACCCATTTTTACAGCCAGCTTAACCCTGTCGAGAAAATCTTTGAAGTGTCCGTATCACATGACATAAACAGCAGATGTATCGAATGTTCAAACTCTGCCGTCCGGTCCCTGACTTTTCAAACAATAAGAATGAAACAGAAGATTAATAATGTATTGGAATGTGGAAATGCTATGCAGCATTTGTCATAGCAGAAACATTTGATCTGCACCTGGGATAAGCTGCTTACACAACCTTCACACCTGCACGCCCCGGACTTGTTGGGTGTGTGCAGGTGTGCGTGTGCGTGTGTGTGTGTGTGTGTGTGTGTGTGTGTGTGTTTGTGTGTGTGTGTGTGTGACCACTCTCTCTGACAGCCACAGATGAATACTGATCACGGTCTCACACACTGGAGGCTCACCGGAGGGAAGGGAACGGAACCGCAAAATCAAATTAAACAGCCTGTGTCGGCTTCATAATGCCATTTGGAATCAGTCGCATTGGAATGAGAGCTGTGTTTGGATTTGTTTGTTAGTGTGTGTGTGTGTGTGTGTGTGTGTGTGTGTGTGCGTGCACGAGAAGGGAAGAAAGTAGGAGAAAGAGAAAAAGGGTTAAACATAATACCAAGAAAAAGAGAAGGAGGGAAACATATTTAGGGGGAAGAAAGTGTAAAAGAGATAAAACTGAGACAAACGAGAACACAAAAAATGTTTTCGACACAGGTGGCCGAGGCTCCAGGCGGCCATTTTCTCTCCCGCTCTCCCCCGGGGAAGCTGTACAGTTCGCAAGTGTGCGCAGCATGTTTTTCGGGGCCTCCCTCGCTCAGGCCGGGGACCGTCTTTTTTTATTTTCCCTTCGCACAGTCGCTTTTCCAATCACCCAACAACACTCTCCTGCGTGTCAGTGGCCTGGTTCCAATCAACCTGCAAAGCATTAAGTCCGGCCCCAGCGCTCTTCTCTCGCTATCTGGTTTACAGGTCCGTGAGTCAGAACCTTGGCAGTGTGTTGTGGTAACAAAGAACAACAAGTCCATCCTTTTCTGGTTTTCATTTGTGGTGGAACTATCCTCTCTCCTTCGAGGTGTCATTCCTCTATCAGTTAGGCCTTGTGTGCGTGCTACCCAGTGTCTGAGCTGCTGCACGCTCGACACTGCACGCGTACAATGGCTGAGAAAAATTGTGGCTCCGAAGTGTTTTTTGCGCTTTGAGAACACTGATGCTCATTCACGAGGCTCAGCTGCCGAGCGATGCACAGCCAGATGGGAAATAAGCCATCATTACTTACTATTGCTCATTTATCTTTAAACTGCGGCATTTAAACATAATTATCTCTATCGCAGAGGCCATCAACACAGGACGACACAGGACATCTGTGTGTGTGTGTGTGTGTGTGTGTGTGTGTGTGTGTGTGTGTGTGTTCACTTGCACATGTGCTGTTGAGCCTGTTGACTGCTGGAAAATTGAGATGATGATGTTTCATATATTATTCTTGGTCTGTAATTGCTTTATTTCTTCCTACTCTCTCTCTCTCTCTCTCTCTCTCTCCCTCTCCCTCTCCCTCTCTCTCTCTCACACTCACTCACACACACACACACACACACACACACACACACGTTTTCACGCCTTGTTTTTACAGCTTTGAAATAGTCATGGCCCCTTCTGATAATTCATCTAGTGCGCTGTCGTGTTCAGCTCTGGACCATAACTTCATGCTTGTTAGTAGACTGCTCTACTATGCATTAAGCAGTCTGTATGATTACTCGTCTACATATGTAGTTGGTAAGGTAGGAAGTATTCTGACCCTTCAGTGGCACTTGTACAATGTACAAATATTTTACAAAAATAAGTCAGGCGTGTGACTTTATATGATCATTAGGGCCCAGGTTCCAAATTGAAGCAGTGCTGATTGATTTGCTTATCATCATCATCCTATGAAGTGTTTACGCCTGCAAGCGGCTAGTAGTTACATGTCCAGCAGACGTGATGCAACATGAAATATTTATTCCGAGAATTTTCTTTTCAAGCCGTTTGACGAATGTGAGGCCAACAGTTGCTTTCCTTTGTCTGTCATATTTATTTATTTTTTTTTCAAATTAATTTTGCTGTCCAGTGCATCTGGAAATGAGGTTAATGAGAGCGGTGAGCGGTGTGCACCAAAACAGGGAAGTCACAGACCCCAAATCCAAAACAATGAGCCAAAGAAACGGGCACACTCATGGGAAATTTGGTTTGTAAAACTATGTGTGTTTGTCCGTGTGGATGGATGACCTCTTTCACATTGACATTTCATCTATTGTTAGTATGAAAAGCTTGATTAGTGCAGCTTTTATCTCAACTGATATATTAACCTGCAAGCAGTTATTATATTTGCTACGGTTTTACAATTCATCATATTTTTTCAACTGATCACGTTGTTTTGTGAGGAAACTTAAGTTAACAGTTTATTTGAGTACAGTATTCATACATGTGTATTGACTTACTTTCCACCATTCATGGCCCTTCAAGACAAATCGTAAACATTGCTTCCCAGTGTGCATTTCACTACTCATTAAATATTTTGTATGCCCCCTTTCTGTACAATAACTGCCACACTGCAAGAAAATCTCAGAAAATCATTTGCCCATGAATGTAGGACATCATTTAAAAATTAGCTTTAAATGACTTGTGGCCGACAGGCAATCAGGCTTCATTGTGAAGATGTGGAAGTCACCCAAAGGCTTGTATAAATGAGCTGTTCAGCTTCTATAGAATATGCTTCACTGGCCACACAGTCCGTACAATAGGCTGATGGGAAGAGGAATGTGTGCAGCAACATGTTCGGTGTGATGACTAGTCTGCTGCAGCCCGAACCTGGAGGGCCGATCCTTCACAAAACAACCCGGTTTGAGGGGCGGCTACCAATCCGGAGGCACTTGGAGCACAGGTGCAGCTCTGGTGTTCCCCTGACAAAAAAAAGGAAAGAAGAAGAAGAAAAAAAAAGCGACCCTATGTTATTCAAACAAAAACAAGCACTGAGCTGTGCACCATTGGTGGCCATGGTTTTCTTTCCAATTTTTTCCACCATTTTTTTTGGGGGGTGGGGTGGGGTGGGCAGCCTCCCCTCACAAAGCTACAAAGCAAACAGAGTGGTGTGAACACTGGGTGGAATAAGGGTAAACACGGGTTGTTGTGACGTGTGTGGTGAGTGAGTGACCGTGTGTGGTGGACATTCCTCATACTGAGCCTCTGGTGCTATTTTTTTTCTTCCCCTCGCCGGGGTGAGATGTTTTGAGAAGCCCTGTCCCCCACCCAGGGGCTCACCTGTTGAGCCATGACAACCAAACAAATGGCTTCCATCGCAGCTCACGGTGACCCCTGGCCCCCGGGCTTTGGGCCGCCCCGCAGTGAGGGGCTGTTTCAGAAGCCGTTCTGGTTCAATAACATCTTTTCCCCCGGAGCAGCTAAAGTGCTTAGCTGTTTAACACCTGTGGCTCCATCGCCTGAGCTCCAACACAACTGCTCATATCTCCCCTGTATCCCCACACAATGCCCAGTCGTTTGTCACGGCTTGTTCTCGGAACACTTTAATGGGGCAACAATTTGTTCGAATTTGGGCCCTGACATAAGCTGTATGAGTGCTATGTATATAAAAAGGTAAACAGATTAATTATATGAGTATGTGCACGTATATGATTGCAAAACATACCCACATTTTTGTATACCTCATTATACTACTAGCCCCTGCTGTATTCCATGAATCTGTTTGTCTGTTTCCTAGTGAATTTATCAAGCTAATTGAGTAGCCATGGCATCTCCAGTAGAAAGCCAAATAGGACATGACATTAATTAAGTTACAGTGATGCAAGTCAAATTGCATATACAATGACAGCACATGAAATCACACCGTGCCGCGTACATGTGACAAAGTTACCTCGACCTGTAGACATGTAGAGCTAGTTTGTAGCATGTAAACCTTGCTGTGCAAATATTCAAATAAGAGTTTTGAACCGAGCCGTGTTGGCGGATATCAATGTGTGGGATGACAAATCAGTTCTTTCTTCCCTCAAATCCCCTCCCACTCTCTGGCACCGCACCAAGTGTGTCACTGTGGACGCCGTTGTGCACGCCTCCGGTCAAACACGCGCGACTCTCGCACAGGCGAACTCGAATCTGAGGCAGATATTCACTCACCTACTGCATGATGACCAATCCCTTGCCTTATCTCATGAATAAAATAAATGATCAACTGTAATTTACAATGGAAAGTTTTCATACCAGCGTAGAAATCAACGCTGCAGAGAAGCGCACACACACACACACACACACACACACACACACACACACACACACACACAGCCGCACACCTTAACTCAAGTCACACACCTGTGTATTGTTATTCTCTCCATACCCCGACACCCTCAGTCCGGTTTGTATAAGTGTGACATCCAGATCTTTTACGCAACAGCAGGGCGACAGAATGTGGCAGCATGGCTCATTCTCTGGGAGTTCGAGGAAACACACGCTGTTTTCCTTCACACCTTAGTGATGAGGTATGAGCTCGTGAACCACCACGCAAACAAAAATGCAGATGCACACTCAAGTGTATGCACACAAAGACATTGCGTGCAGTCAGATAGCAGTCATGTGCACATCGCCTCGAAGAGCCTCGAAACATTTTCGCAGACAGAACACAGCGAGGCCCTGCGAGTTCGGTCTGCAGCATACCGCTCGGAACACGTAGTTGCTCGTATCAAGCCGACGCAGATGCACCGAAAACGCTGCAATCCAAGACTCGCACTGCCAAACTCTCGGACAAACAACAGCAGCACCTGCCTGAAATATGGGAGTGAGTGGAGCGTAATGCCTTGGCCTCAGAGAGAGAGGATGTGTGTCTCAGTGTGTGTGTGTGTGTGTGTGTTGGTGTGTGTTCCTTCAGGAGTGATCATGATGAAGCAGGACTAGCATTAGGTCATCAGTTCTGCTGGCGTCTCCACAGCTGCTGGGAGACTGGTGGAGACATGTCCACATATGGAGGTTCTTGCTGCTCACAGGATATCTCACATGAGCAGCACTTTGCTCTGAATTGGATCCAGACATGTGACTTTGTGGGGTACAATGGGGTCAGATGATCGTTACCGAGTCCTCCGAAAAAGGCCAAATACTGAATTGACTAATGGTGTACAAGGACTTGTGAAACCTGTGTATCGACAAGGTTTTTCATTAGAGGGAGATTCCAGTATTTGTCAATTTTTTTTTCATAATCTTCAATCCACTTGATCTTATTGGCTACTACTTCTCTTTCATGAAGACAGGCTAACTGAAAAAGTGAAACATGGCTTCATTTTAATGGAAACATTAGTAGTGTTTGTCGGGTCAGTTAGGTAGTTGACCAGGAGTGAATCTCTAATGCCATGCAATTTACACCGACCACAGATGATTTCTGTTACACGCAAGATTTTTGAAAACCAGGTGGAGACACGCTGTCAAGTTGGACAGACTTGATTCATTTGTATGTTTCCAATACAAGTCTTTTTTTCAAGTTGGTAGGCAATTTTCTTTTTTCAGTCCATCCTGTCTTCATCTTTCCACAAAAGAGGGAGTGACTAAACTTTTATGACCAATGTTGATGATAAAGTCAGTAATATGAGGAACAGGCGCACATTGACTGATAACGGAACTTCCCATTCGCTCTGCGCAATTTCACTCTGCGATTGTAGAAAACACTGGATTAGTAGCATTGGGATGTTGAGTGCTGTTGCATTCAGGGCTGCTTTCCATCTGGCTGTACGACTGAAACAGGATAGCGCCCTGGCCCTCTCACATCCACTCTGCGCTGCATCCCACCACTGCGACCGGCGAGCCCTCTGCGCTCGGTCCAACAGTATCAGTGCTGTTGCCATCCCGCTGAAGCTGCCGGGTGCGAATCTGTGCTGTGTTTAGCGGAGGAGATTGTGTATTTTGAGCGCGCGCTGGGGAGTACAGCGGGTCAATGAATATTTGATGACAGTGCCACCTCTCCTCAGCGTCCCAAGCACCGGCCAGATGATCTCCTGACCTTCAGACACCCAGGGCCGGATGAATTATTAAGAGCAGAGCTGTCAGTCACGAGTGCCGGGCCGACTCCAGGTGGAATAGAGAGGGAGGGCTATCTGTGATCACAATCTCGCTCCGATGCCAATCTCCAGACCACCACCTGCTGAATGGACACTTTGACCGGCAGGGGAAGGAGTTTCTCTGAGCTCAGCATATTTATCTTTGTAATGAAAGCACAATATAAGCGCTCAAGCTGATCCTATATGGACAGATGGATGAAGGAGTGATAGATGTACAGATAAAATACAAAGTGTTGTTTTTATCTTTTGGCATGCGGGTGGATGCACATGACATGACCTGACATTCAAGATTAATGTTTTTTTTGTGTGTGCTTCCTGCAACAAGAGACTACAGTTTTGTATTGTCACTTGCATCACTTGAATATAAAATGTCAATTTTAATGAGACTGTAAATGATTGTTGGGGAGTTCCTATGGTCCCCAGGCCCTGTGCAGGACAGCAGACTATTGACCCCATTGTGACCTGTTCAGCTTTGTTTGGGTGGAGCACCTCCGATTTCCCCACTCAGCTGTTAGAAACTGCTGTGTTTGTGCTCGCCCGTATGGATTAATCAATGTGTGTGTGTGTGTGTGTGTGTGTGTGTGTGTGTGTGTGCTGGCAAATGGCTGAGAGAGTGATTCAGTGCTTGCCTTTATCTTTGGGTAGTTGTGTGTTCATCATCAGTGTTCATCAGTGAGTAACCTTCTCGCATTGAAGGTGTCGCACATGATACTTCCTCAGGCCTTGGCCAAACACCACCCGATCCCTGCACCCAACACTCCGGCCTGATCCCTTCCGTCCCCTATATTCCCCTTGCTAAACTCCCACCGCCATCACATTTAGTCGCCTACTCTCTGCTCCGCTTCCCCCGGCCCCAGCAACAGCTGGGGTCAACTTGCAGCTGATCGGATCTTTTGCCCGGTTCGGCTGTGTCCGGTTGCTGTCGCTGCCTGGCACAGGGGGCCGATGTCAGCTACTGTGACCAGAGAGAGTTGTGCCTAAGATTGAGACATGACACACACACCAACTGCTTATCTTTAATAGAGATATTACACTGTTTTTTTATTGTGCAATTTCGTGATTCTTGTAAGCGAAGTTTATCATTCCCTCTGGGGAGTTCATGTTCAAAGTTCATGTTTAGTCACAGAGTAGCTTTGAAGCTGGGAGCAATTCGAAGACTCCCTGAGCCAAACTGGCCCGTGTTGACGGTCCTCAGTTCATCGTGCTGCGCTTGCATAATCTTATTACCGTTTTTGAAATTGTCAAATGATTGAGAAAAGAGAATATAATGATACTCTAAATTATAAGAGAACAAGTTATTTTATTATCATGTAAATTGCTTTGTTGATCCTTTCTGGGGCCAATGGTGCAGAAAGAAGTTTCTGGGCCTGAACCACATCCCGGGCCTGAACCACGTCCAGGGCCTTTCTTTTCCCTGGACCGCCTTGGTTTTTCTCCAGTTAGTCCAGCTTCCTCCTACGGACCAGAGACGAGCCGCTGTGGTAAATTGCATCGACTGTTAGTGTGAATGTGAATGGCTGTTTATCTCCACTTTGCTGCTTTCAGACATGCACTGAAGTCCAGACATTTTCCTGAACTTTTCTGGAGCGGGCCGCTTGTGAGAACACAAATGTCCACAAATGTTGCTCCAGACACTTTCTGGACCTTCTCCTGGCAACCCCTTCTTGCGGAAATGTCAGAGTCAGCTTGAGACTGCAGAACCTGTCCGGACTCAATGTCAGTTGGGATTAGCTCCAGCCCCCCCATGACCCTGAAAGGGTAAGTGGTATAGATAATGGATGGATGGATCCTTTCTGAGCACAGATGTCACAATTCATCAAACCACTTACACGTTGGTATTAATCCGTGCACCCTTGAAACATTTCGATCAGACCACAACCAGTGTCTCTGGCCAACTTCTGTGTGCTGTCGACAGTGAGTTTCAACCATCACAAGTGGGGACAACAGCGGGGCATTTCATTTCATTTTCCTAACGAGAGAAATGCTGGCAGTCCCACTTAATAATGTCTCCCAAGGAAGTGGGGGGTGGGGGGGGTGCGATTGGTTTAAAGGCGCTCACGAGTGACAGGTGACGTTTCCCAAAGGCAGATGCCGGTGAGAAGAAGTGGGTTTGCATGGTTGATACGCAGCAGACTGCCCCCCCCCCACAAGCTGTCATTGTGCAGCTGGAAATTAAAGGCTCAGGATGTTCCTCTGCTTGGATCTGACAAACAGTATTACAGTGAAGTGTGGTGATCCGTATGGATTGCACTTCAAAAGAAGCAGATCGGTATGACAATCAAACGAAATGAAGAGGGGGGGGATTCTTTTTACTTTCGCCCAGTTTGGCGTTCATGCTTACGAGAAGGTCGCGGTGAGGGTATCGTGTTAACGCGTTGTGTCCTTGAGCAAGGAAGCTCTCGCGCGGCCTTCATATGTGCACTTTGACTTTCATCAGATGCCGGCCACCAGTGCTCATGGTGTCCGGCATGAGCACTGGTGGCTCATGCGCACTCACTCGTTTGCAGCACACTGAGAGTATTGTCTCTTTGCCATGAGAGTGATTAAGCCAGCATCAGTCTTACTGTCCCCAGTGGACTCGGGCTTTGTGTTTATTTCAAACACAGTGGTCCTAGTGCCGTCTGCTATCTCAGCTATGGGCGTCGGGGGAGGCATTCGGCTCAGGGCTTGGATTCTTATGAGTTTCCTAAGTGAAAAGACAGGCCCTGCCGGGATTACTCCTCTGCTTTATTGCAACAGCTTTTCCATTGACACTTGGACACTTGCATGCTGTAAAGCTCGCTCATGGGGACCACTGTCTTACTTTTCAGCGTGACTTATGTCACCGGCAGCGCATTGCTTTACGTGCAAGATCAGCAAAAAAAAAAGAAAAAAAAAGAAATCTGCCTTATCATTTTACCTCTATCAACAGTCGGCCAGGGACATATTATCAAGCTATAACACAGGTGCTGAGTATGACATTCAGAATGTGATGTGTGTCCGGTTTCACAACCGAGGAGGACATTTGGCTGGTATCGGACTCTTTAGCAAATAATCACTCCTACTCCATTTCTTGCATGAATTTCAGTTTCATATCTCTCACTCTCTTAGTGCCTCTTTTACACGTATCCCTATTCATCACTTTCCTCCCTTTCGCCTTAACGATTTCTCATTTTCTTCTGTTGCTGTGCCCCCCCCCCCCCCCCCACACACACACACACTCCCCCTTCCTCTGCGGCATCACCATCACATCTTCTCTCCGTTGCTGTGCGGTTTATCGTCCTGTCATAATCAAACTATGTGTGTGTGTGCTGTGTCTCGCAGTAGCACCTGTGGGCTTTTTAGACACATATTTCACAATTAAACCAAGCACTAGCTAGCACAGAGACACAGACAAGGGGAGATGGTGTAAAACTGCTGTTTAATTTGAGGGGCCTGTCCAGCCCTTTTTTCTTTTAAAACATCCTCAGTGTTTTTTCATGTGTGACTGGCTATCATCCTTGAGACAAAATAGAATTTTTCAAATTCAGAACGCATGAATAATAATAATTTCGAGCTTTGATCTCCACTCGGCTCATTTCATCAACCAATCCCCAATCACATCATGTCCAGCTCTCGATGAATCAGTAATTTCTCTGCTCTCTCGGCCCTCGAGGGTCCATTTCCTCTCGGGACGGTCACGAGAATACCAGAGAATTACACAAGAGGAATCTGAGGAACACACTTCGTCTTGTGTTTCCGTGGGAGGCTCTAAGAGAGAAACAGAGACGGAGAGAGGGAGCGGGTGAAAAAAGAGTTTGGCGGCTGTGGTGGTGAACTTTTCCCCAGTTCCACCTGGCTGCGGCGGAGCGCTTTTCAGCCACGACGGGCCCCTGGGATCTGGTGCTCAGCGGAGCGGACCGTGCATATGGGCTGTGATCATGAGTGTGTGTGTGTGTGTGTGTTTATATGTGTGTCTGGAGAGACAGCTGTCCAGCTCATCTTCCCCCCTTGCGGCCTGCCTCATTTATAATTAACCCAGATGACCAGGTGGCTATGTCCCTCTGTCCCTGCCAAGGCATGCTTCATTCTGACCTCTGAACTTCTATCAGACATTCCTCGGCTCATGTTTACCGCTCATGTACACCGCTTGGTTGACTAGACATCTCAGCCCTGGTTCAGATACAATAAAAAAAACCTTACACAAGATGGATTAAAGGCAGCCGTCGACCTCCACCAAAGTGCCAAAGTGTCTGAAACTCTGTCCCCTAACAACTATCAAACATTGGAACTGAGGGGAGGTTGTTGTCAGACATTTTCTGGAGCAGCAATTGGCCACATAGTCATCCCGAAATTACCCCTGTCACTTCTGCACGTGTTAAAATGATTGCAACACTGTGAATGTCTGTCAGGAAAGAGAGTGTCTGAAAAAAAGGTGATTATCACGTCTCGCCCCTCCTCCCCGTGACAGCAGGTGTGCCTCGAACACTTGTGCCTTCACATGTGGTCAGCTGCAGTTTGCTGAGGCGCAGAGGAAAAAGGCCGCCATAATGAGGAATGACAAGAGAGTCAGACTCGCATGTAAAAGACGAGGCATTGAGAAAGGGTTAAAACAACAGAGAGGACTTTTTTATTGAGTTTGCCTGGACTACAAGGCTCCCCGAGGTCCGCGGCTCACTCAAGGCCAGCAACTGGAAGTTATACTGCCACCTGCTTCTCTCATTCCCGTTTCCCAGTGTGAAAACGTCCCTGCCAACAGTGCTCATCCAGAAGAGAACACATTATATTTGTGCAGTTGCGAACTGGTTATTTCTTCCACCTACTTTGGGTTCACTGCTCAACTCGGGCCAAAAAGGCTCACTATCCAAAGTGCAGACCAACACCCAGACAAACGGTTGTACAGGCCCCCCTATAGATGATCCAAGCCTGCGAGGTAACCTTTGGCTGGTCGAGTGCTCCCCTCGCAGCCATCCCTAACCCAACACCCCGCCCCCTTGCATGTCATCGCTATGGAAACCTTACAGACTTTTCCAGATGTGCCTTGCCTTGCATTGCAAACCTTCCGCAACCTCCATGCAACCTTTTGCACGCAAACGCACGCACACACACACACACAAACACACACACACACACACACACACACACACTGTGTCCATATAGCCTGCAGAGCTGCCCACCAGTGTCGGGTCCGGAATAGGTCCAAGCTCACACATTCCCCGTGCTCTTCTTTCGTCGCCCTCATAATGGTGCAAGGGGGGCTGAGGGCAGGACAGGGACCCAAAGTTGGCGAACAAGGCGTATCCAGTTTCTGTTGTGTAACAGCAATACCTCCAGGCTTCCTGTGCACATGTTCTGTGTAATGCTCATGTCCTGGCGATTGGGTGGGCCATTAGAGGACATGGGGCAAGTGAAACTCTACCTGATTCATGCTTCCTCCCACTGCTGCCGCAGCATGTTGGAGCTGGACTTCAAAGTTGCCTCACGGGTACAAGCAGTTGAAGGGCTGGTTGACGATCAAACGCTGCGTCTTCACTTCTTTGGTCGAGAAATAAAGCTTACTTAGACATTTTCTCCCTTGCATTATTTCATACTTTGCTCTACTCTTGCCTCATTTGTTCTGGAACTTGCTTGAAAACCCTCAGACATGATGCAGCAGAATGTGACCCTGTGTCCTGACACCTCTTTTTTTCACCACCCACTCCTCCCCCTCCCCCTCTCCTTTGCTTTAAAGGGCAGGGCCATGGCACACTAATCTCCCCGTACCCACTTTACCCTTCTGCCTGCCCCACCCTGACCCCACCTCGCCTCCCCGTGTTTGCTTTGGCACTCCGCAGGACATCCGTCACAGCACCTGCCACTGCGGCCCGCAGCCTGCCTTCACCCACACCCCTCAAGCATGCTAAAGGGTGAGCCACGTGTCCCCGGCACCCTCTAAATAGGTGACAATACCACTGTCCTCGCCCGCCTGGATTAAGCACCGGTACAGTCCACTCTCCGTGCCGCAGGAGCTGCTCCACAAAGGGACGGAAGGGGCGGGGGAGGAATTGAAAAGGGTGAAACAGGTGCGTGTTGCTTTTTCTTAGCTGTCCCCTAGGCCCCCCCCCCCCCCCCCCCCCCCCCAAAGACACACATGTCCAAATCATTTCTCTCTGTCCCAGCATGGTAGCACTAAGGTTATAGGGAGGGGAACAAAACATGGAGCTGGTTTTATTCAAGGCTGAACTATATTTGATTGTTGAAGTATTTTTTCTGGTTATTACACATTGCTCCCCAGTGGTTACAACACATTCTGAAAGAAATTAAAACAAAAGGTTTCAGCACATCCTAACATTTAGGGTCTACTTTAAAGAATTACTTTTCAGCAGAGCATAACCCAAAACAAGCGATGGACTCAGCAAATGGACCAGTCAAAATGACTGGCACCTCTTGACACCTGTATCAAGGCCTCTTTGTCCAGGTACCCATATGCGAAGCGCAGGGAAGTGGTCCTGCATCGGCCACAACTAGGCCAGACTGAAAGGGAGAGAAGCTGCTTTTGTCCTCGGGGGGTCTGTAATGGACTGATAGCATCGTGCTGACCTCCTTCCTTCCCCACCTGCTTCTTTCCCTTCTCTTTAGTCCGCTGGCTGTTAAAGGCCCCATTTAAGGCTGCTGATACTCTCAACCTTTGGCTATCAGCATGTGAAGGCCAGGGTGAGGTGCAGATTGTCTGCTGTGATAGATCTTTAACAGGTATTACACATACTGTCACATACCGTCATATATAACATGTATACAATAAAAAGTCAAACAAAAAAGTTCCTGTTCAATTCATCGACGCATATCTGCGCTGATTGCTTTACAATCATTGTAGAGTTCATAACATCAGCACCATCTAAGCCTCCACCTCTTCCCGAAACATGTAGGGGAATGACAGAGGCTCAGGTCACCCCAGCGATAGACCTCCCACGGGGGTGCTTAGGTCCCCGACTGGTCTGACAGCCAATATCATATCATCATTTTTTCAAGACCTCTGTCGTAGCAACCCCCGAATGAAAGGGACCATTTTTTCTTACCTCGCCCGGCCATCTGACAATCCAATCTACCAGGCCAGCAGTAACACAATACCCCTTCCTCTGATAGGGGCTCTCTCCCACTTTCTTTTACCTCACTGCCTTTCTCTCTCCGCCGCTTTTCTTCTCCGTCTTTTTCTCCTTGTTGTTGTGGCAGGGATTTGCGGAGAGGGGCGAAGGTTGGCAGGGCAGGTGTACGATTTTCATTAGAATCGCAAATAGGAGAGAGTGGATGCCCGATCAGATAAGAAGGAGAGGCGAGAACAATGGGGTTAGAGGAGACGAGAAAAGAGGGGACGGGAGGGGAGGGAGAGAAGTGCAGATGACGGTGTATTTGGCTCTGACAGTGCTGCTTTTTCGATCCCTGTTGGGTACAGCCAGGGCTCATCCGACCCCCCAACAAACCCCTGGGACAGGACAGCTTACCTCACTCATCCTTTAGTCCTTACCCACATCCATCCACTGGAGACCCATAGGTAGGAGCAAGTGTAGATAGTGTTGATGACAAGCAAGCATGGTTAGAAAAGATTGAATCAATTCTGGGTAATTACCTTGTTCCATTAATATTCCGCAAAAATAATCTACCCAGCCTAGAGGCGTTTTGAATAATGGATGGATTTCATAGTAATTTCACATCTCCACTGGGCTAATATTTCACACCTCCACGCAGCTCTTTCTTGTCTTTTCTTAATCTTGCATATATCATTTCACAGCCATCGTCAAAAGGTGGACGTTTTACTTCATTACACCAGCTTTTAACAATTAAGCCAGACTGAAGTGAAGGGACCCAACAGATATGAGCCACTGGATAAGTAATGCGCACACACACACACACACATACACGCACACACACAAACACACACACACACACACACACACACACACACACACACACACACACACAGGGGCCGGGACCAGCTGTGCCCTAAAGCTGTCATACCCAACAGCTGGACTTTACAATTCTCCCCACCCAGTGAAATATCACACCACATTTCTGGCACCAAAACCCAAATTAACAGAAAAGATTTGCTCAGCACACCTGAATACCAAGCTTCAGAGGAACACGCAATTGTCGGGTATAGTGTGAAAATCTCTCGCTGAATTGAAGAGAAGTTCTGTGCGTAATGGTCTTTCCTTTGACATAGACACACCTTGCAGTCCCCATAGTCAGCAATCTGCACACTCCCCGAGGGTGAAGTGTTGAAAATCTTCAATTCCACTGGGCTTGTTGCCGTGGTGAAGGCTTGCAGCGACAAGGTTGGCTGGCTCTTGCACTCCCAACATGCACCTGGGTGTGTTTGTGAAAGGACAGGACAGGCCGGAACGAGGGAACAGCTATGTCAATACCGCCAAAATGGGAAAAACAAACATTTCTGGGTGAAGTGTTGTTTCAGTTATTTCTCCCCCTGAATAGTTTTCCCTCTGTAAATTTCCCCCGAGTATGCAGACTATGTAGCCAGACAAAACTATTCACCTGCAAATATTCGCTATTTTTCCTCTGCATGTTCCACATTTCCTGTCAAATTTGTAAATTAGACTTCCCCCTGCTCGCTTTGCATCAACAGAAGTTATTGTGACAGCAATCTGTCGGAGTTTTCGAAAGACGCTCGAGGAGTAACCCGTCTCATCATGGGGCAATGTCAGCCTGCGTGGGCGAGCTGGCCCTGTGTTAAACCCTGCTCTGTCCTGGATCAAGTTTACAGTTCTGCTTGGTTTAATAAAGCGGATGAACACGGCTCTGGAGCACCTGGCCTTGCCCCCGCTCCCACTGGGCTCTGTGTTCTCACGACACTGTGCCGCTCCGCAGCACCTGTTGGTCAGACCTCAGACGGCAGATGTTCCGGCTACATTCCATCCCAGAAAGCATGACTATTGATTCTGAGGAAATCCCTGCCAAAATCCATCACGTTGTTGCTTTGACTTGCAAAAGTACACCGCTCCAATGTGTCCTGCTCTTAAACGGCGGAGGAAACAGGCACACTTTTTTTGCGAGGCGGCCGAAACTGTTCCCTAGTTATCCGTTAAATAGGCAGCCATCGGTCTAGGACGTGCATTTAAACACAAACGGTTACGAACATCCTTTTTTTTCATCCCTCACTATGATATGTTTCCGGCTCTTTCATGCAAATCAACTATTTAGCCCAAATATCTGTCTTAGGACATGAATAACATGATCTTGTCTTACTGTAAAGACATTTTCCTGCCACTCGGCTGATACAAAATGGAGCGTCAAGCTTGTTTGCTGACTGATAGCACTGTCCAAACGAAGCCGATCCGGCAGCCCACAACAAGTGGCTGACTTGCGGAATAAATTGGCTTTACAGCGTGCGCTTATCTCTTCACATAGTGTTGGGGGGGGGGGAGTTCACAAGAGGAGTGAAGACAGAATGAGTGAAAAGAGTGAAGAGGGCGTGTGACAGAGCCGGTGACAAAGTGAAGGATGAGGTGGGAAAGTGAGTGAGTGGCAGAAACAAGCCATAGAAATGAGGGAGTATGGGTGCAGAGACAGAGGAGGAGGATGTGCAGGAGAGACAAGTTCGATACAGGGCGGGAATACTGGGAAGCAAACACACACACACACACACACACACACACACACACACACACACAAACACACACACACACAAACACACACACACACACACACACACACACACACACACACACACAAACACACACACACACACACACACACCACACAAAACCCACTCCCTGCCCCACACCTTCTCCTCCACCTCCACCTCCTTTATCGTCAATGGCCAAAACAGGACTCTTTCACAGAAGAGCCTTTGCAGCTGCAAGCTCTAAAGTACTGACAGACAATTACAGGCTCCGGTTGCCTTGGCAATATGTTGCTTTCTTCCAAGCCATGCTCCTTAGGACAATGTTCAATAATGTGCACAAATAAAGCCAAAGAATAGCTCTTTTGCCATTGCCTCTCTTTCTCCCCCGTCTACCAAAAGTTGATGCAGTCTCCCTCGATGACTTCAAACTTTGCAGTTAAAATTAAAAGATCATTGAACGTTCTGTGCATATCAGACACACTGATTCAGGGGTGCAAGGCCTCCTTGCAGGGGCCGGGGGCTCCTCAAACTCCTTCTCTTGTTATTGTGCTGGTTCTTTTTTATTAATGGGGCATGAGAAGGGTCTGGCATGGGTGTGTGACATGTCCTGCGGACCAACGCACTGTGAATGCATGTTTGTGGGCAGGCATGTGTGTGTGTGTGTGTGTTATGTGTGCACATGCACGTATGTTTGTGTGTGTCCTTTGCATACAGGCCCCATCTGTTTTGGTGGCCGGACACAGTCTGGGAAAGTGTGTGCAGGCGAAGAATTCACACACAGCACAAAGGTCCAATTATGAGCCCCCACTCAGAGAAGGAGAAGGGAGGGTGAGCGAGGGGATAATAGGGGCTTGTCCATCTCGGAAGGGGGTATGATGGTTTCCTTGCCTCTCACCTCGCCCCCTCCCCTCTCCTCCCTGCCCCACACACAAACATATACATGTCAACAAGAACAGAGCACGGAGGAACTTCCCCCCGAGAGGCCCACCCCTTTAACATTTAGCGCCAAAAGAGAGGAACCTTTTATTTTGAAGAAAATTCTATGAAAATGACTGAATGAGCAATAAGCTGATGAGCAAAATGAACAGAATGAAAGCATAGCCAGTATCTTCTACAAATAGTTTTTAATCTCATTTGTGTGAGGTGAACTTGTCACTTTCGCTCTGTACATTCATTCCTATAGACTGGCCCCCCGTCTCGTCTGAGGTGAGTTTAATCTCTGGAGTGTTGGACTTCTGGCGTCTATGCAGTGTCACCTCCAGTCTGTCTTTGTCGTAACACGGCTGATTAGATTAGCCTGCATTGGAGGAAAGTGATTGTGACTCCGCCAGCGTCGCCCTTCAAGCCCCCAACGTAGGCTCAACTGGTGCCAGCTCAACTTTGATTCCTTATCTCCAGCTTCAGCCACACACTTTCGGCAAATTGCCGTTTGATTTGGGCTCGTGACGTGCCCGTTTTTTTTTAATCTCTGACAAAATGTCAGCCGACTCCACACTTCACCCCGACGGCGCGGCACTGCCGTGGTTATGAGTCTAGACGGCCTTTGGATATCACCCGTTTTGTTTGCGTTGGCGGTCGGGAAAATGTGTGAATTCTCTTGAAGTGCTATCAGTGGAAATCTGTGTGTGTGTGTGTGTTATGCGTGGGTACAAACCTCTACACTTGTGGCCTGGTTCTCAGCTGAGACAAAGTAAACAGCCAGGGGAACATTAAGAATTACAAAGGCTGTGCTCTGGATCATTCACAATGTCAAAGACAGAGTGTACTTACTTGGTTATACTGAGTCTGAAATAATTCACCCTCTGAGTGAGATTTGAAAACCAAAATCAGCATTTTTTCTGAATGGAGATTGTAGTTTATTACGTGATAAAATTGCGAAGCTTTTGATTCAAAGTATATTGCCTCGATAATGAACCACTTTTTGTGAAATGAAGTGTGGAAAGCCATAGATTTACCAATTAAAACCGGGGGAGGCGGCTAACCGGCCTCTGCTCGATGTGAACTGCTATCCAGCTACCAGCACTTCTTACTTCTGACGAATTAACTCATTTGTTTAATCTTTATAAGAAGTGAAAGTGTTCCTGGGGTCTTGTCGTTGATTCCCAGGCAACCGGCATGGGACATGAGGATGTTATTACACCTGACCAAGAAATTGCCTACTCACGCACACACACACACAAACACACACACACACACACACACACACACACACACACACACACACACACACACACACACACACACACACACACAGACTGCACAGCACGCACGCACACATTACATTACATTAAGCTTTGAAAAAAAATTTGAACGGACACAAGAATGGGAGCCGATGAAATCTTCTCAATATAAGGGTACCTTGAAGTTGATTATACGGATTATAATATACAGTACGCACGCTGAGGTGAGCAATACTTCAAGTATTTGTGTCTAGGAACCATGCATAAATATATGTGAAGACTATTTCTATGCTATATTATTTAAAAGGTTCTATACGTACGTTTTCTCCACCACCGATCGTGGTTTCTTGCAGGTGGTGATGGTCACTTTCAAAGAGATTTTGCAATCACCGAGACCAGAGGTTATAATACCCCTTTCTGAGCAGCGCCGCTTCTGCAGGGCGGACTGGACACGACTGGCCAGACAGGGCTAGCCGATTCGCGTGCAAACTATAGAGTACAGAAGCATATATGTGATAGAAGCAAACCAAGAGTTGACATCGGTGTCGCTGTCGCTTTCCAGTAAAGGAAGTCCGACGCGGCACTTGCAACATTTCTGCTTTTTAGCAAAACAGCTGCAAATGCTGAAGTTGCAGCAGCGGGAGCAGTCGCCTTTTAAAATGCAACGTGAGAAAATTCCGGGTACATCGTGTCCCAGTAGAAACTACATCCAATTTCTCAATGCGGCGTGTGTCATTCTTTGTTGCACTTGTGAATATAGAAATATGCATTCACGCATTGCAGACTACGCATGACACGAAGGACCATATGTCAGTTTAAGGGGTTATGTGTACATGGAATGGAATGAACAAATATACAGTTGTGTCGATATGGTATGAATGTGTGTGTGTGTGTGTGTGTGTGTGTGTGTGTGTGTGTGTTTGTGTGCATCTGACACTCAAGCATCAGCAGCTGGTGAACTGCTCTCACACGCCAGGTGCAACCTGTAGCTCTAGGCGCTGTGTAAGCACATACTGTGGCAATATGACACTCGGAAAAGCAGGGCCACGCACATGCGTCCACGCAAACATTTACAGTGCACTCTGCACAGAAATACACACTCTTGCGCAAAAGCGCGAGGAAAATCTGGCGCACGCTGCAGTATGGCAGCAGGTTTAAATATGAAACGCATTAATCATCGATCGTATCACAGCATTCATTTTGATCTGATGGGCTGAAGGCCTGGGGAGGGAGGGCGGGAGGGAGGGAGAGAGAGAGAGAGAGAGAGAGAGAGAGATTTTGTGTCATGTCGTCCCTGCCGTGTTCATGACTGATGTGATCGGGACACACAAGTGCTAAAGGCAGGCAATAAAAGGCATTTGGTTGCCATCTGTCTCTGTGGCCTCAGTGTCAAACAGTTGGCTGTCAGGCTCATGCCACGGACACACCACCAGGATAACCATTAGTCCATAAACAGGCGCCCTTCTATAGACAAATGGTAAAGGGTTTCTATGGCCATGTCTGTGGTGAGATAACAGCCATAACGCCGCAGCATACAGCTGTCCCGCGTGAAATACAGGCCAAATAGGAAAAACGGAATTCAAGAAAGGAAAAATGCCTTCAAGATCAGGGATTAGTTTATGTGTCAAAGCATAACCGGGTGCCAACTGGATAACGCGACGCGGGGGGAGGGGGGGGGGGGGCGCTCTTTCGTGAGGGCGAGTTATGTGGATCGAGAATACAGTAAGAATATTCTTGCTGTATTCTCACTGTTTGACGGATTATGGTTTTGCTTATCTTGTTTTATGCTTTGTTCTGAACAGTCCTGCGGTGTAGTCCTGAGGGAACATTAGGTTTTTGCTGTTATATGTAGGAGTGCTGGAATCTTCTCCTTAGGGTCTGGATGACCAAGATAATTCAAACTTGCATGGGTCAAAGATTACACTGACTACATAAGCAATGATACTTTTATGATTTTCCCAGATGGGCGTGCAAAAAACAAATCTCTCTTTCTCATTTCAGTGTTCATATGATTCACATATTTTCAAATTTCTGTTTCTTGATCTTTTGAAATTCTGTAAAGTAAACTGCAGCAAGACCGCACGAACCATAACCTGCATCGTGGCGCTCAAGACATCACAAGGTGTGTGGACCTCACACAGTGCCACTTGCAGCTATTTGAGCAGACTGCTGAACTTGGCATTTATGGATACATTCCTTCTTTGGTTTGCTGGTCACTCCATTTGATTCATCTGCTTTTCCCCTCCTCATTTGAACTAACTGTATGTTTTTTGCTTTTCATGTTTATAAAAGCTGTATTGGTGTCTACCGTGTCCTCTACCTCAGTTTGACTGCCCAATGTGCGAACCCGGACGAGGCATGGACTTCTGCCCAATTACTGGTTCACAGTAAGTACTTTATTGAAGCTTGATAATCTGCAGGATTAATCTTTTCTTTATTGAAGAAAAGGTAGCGGGCCGATGGCAGCGGCGCTGACAGACACGCGGAGGACACAGACGCTCCCACGTCCAACCTTCTCTTCGGCAGACTTCCCCATCGTCTCCGGCTTCACATAAGCCAGTCGTCGGGATTTAGAGGTTATTACTTTGTGTCCTCCCCCCCCCCCCTTTGTCTGCGGGGTCGAGGTGAGATTGGGGTGAACATGAGAGAAATGCGACGCGAGGCAATGCAGCACTGACGTCGAACGCGCAATCCTGAACGCTCAGAGACGCTGGTGACTAATCTTGGATGAGAAACGTGGGAGTGTGGAGTTACCTAATATTAGTCAGTGAGAAGGACAAATGATGAAAGGAGAAATGGTGAAGTAGCTTGTGTAGACATTCCCCCCCCCCCCCCCCTCCCCTGATTGTACAGCCTGTAGTGTTTGAGCACTGAAGGTCATGGGTGACACCTGTTTCCCGTCTCATCTCCCAACATCAAGTTGAATTTGCGGGAGGGATTGAGGGGGGGGGGGGTCTCTCACCAGAGCAGAGGACAAAACCTCCTGTGTTCGTTTCCTGTCTGGAGTAAGAAAAAAAAATGGAGAGGGGATAAAATGGACAAGTTTGTGTATCAAGGTAGGAAATTAATTTCTGAGGTGAAAAGAATTGCATGCATGCAAAAAAAAAAACAAGGAGGCTTTTAAAAGTCACAGTCTGGTCTCAAACTGGGGCGAGACAATTAGGCCTTTTACTAATTCTTTTGGTCATAGTTACAAGACAAATGTGTGGTTTGCTGCACTTCCTTCATGACTCCGGCCACAGCAGGTCCACACGGACCCACGTGCAAAAATTGGAGGGAGTTTGCCCCCTTGTGGAGGAAGGTGGCGCCTCCGTTTTACGTCGAATGAGTTGCGCCTGAGAGTCTGCCAAGATCAGGCAGAATCACAATCGCCTGTGCGACGTAAAGATCTATTTTAACACGAGGTGAACTTCCTCACATGATGTCAAAAACGGTCACGACAAGTTGTGTTTGCCAAAGGCGGCGCGGGTTTCATTGGACCTTTCAGGTTGGAGGAGTCGGACATGTTTGTGCCGTGCGGCTGGCTGACAGAGAGAGCCATCTGTTTTCTGTCCTCACGGTCAGAGTCAGGCTCTTGTCTTTTACCATATGGCGCTGTATACAGCACACTGTAAAAAAACTAATAATACGGGCAGGCACATGGAGAATACGCTACAGTAATATCTGAATTCAGACAGTGCGCATACAGATGAGAGCCCAGCACCTTTAAAACAGCCCCGTGTCGTGGACCGGCTCTGCAAAAAGAGGAAAAAACATCTCCTCCCGGTCTCTTTATCAGCCCCCTGTTTCCCAGTTGACCTATCTGCAGCTGAGGCGTGAAACTGCTCCATGTTTAGGCCTGGTCCGGCTCAGGCCTCCATACACGCCACTGTGCCCGCAGCTGTATCCTGACTCACTTGATACCACCACAGCTGGTCCTCCCCCTCCTCCTCCTCCTCCTCCTCTTCCTCCTCCATCTTCCACGATTCCTCTTCCCTGTGTTTCTCCTTCGCTCCTCCCTCCGTCCACATGCCAAACCACTTATATTTCCCCCAGTTTAACAGGCCTCCCTTGCACTTGCCCTTTTCTACTGCCAAAATGATTATTTGGTTTTCACTGCTTCATACTTACACCGTGCCTGCTGAGAGAGCAGTGTATAACCAGCACTTCCGATGACATACAGAGGACTGCATTATTTCATGGGAAAAACAAGAAAATCAAAGCTCGCACGGCTTTGAACGTAAAATTCTCCCTTTAGGTGAAATTACATTGAAATCTAATTTTGTGGTAACGGACAGCAGATGGCATCAATGTGCCAGAGCTCACTTTGTTCTCTGCTGCTCTCTGACTCTGAGTTGATGCGTTGCTCGGTTGTTCAGAGAAGGACAGTGCGTGCTCTAACTAATAGTGACCTCTGTCTGCCCTCTGGTGGATTTAAACCTCAACACTTATCATAATTAATATGACAATTGGCATGAGACACAATGTCAAGGGAGTCCCACACACTCAATATCCTAACTCACATTAACAACGCTCATCATAAAAATTACCACTGCCCAATCACTATAACCTGATCTTTTTTTTCTTGGCATAACATCATCAGCTTCTTCACTTCTCCTCCCCCGTGCATCCAGGTGTTGTCATGGGAACGCGCTGAAGACGGGGGCTGACAGCTGTTTGCGTCTGGTGAAATGATTCCGCCAATCTGGCAACCCCGCCCCGGGCGCAGATGGAGAGGTTGGACGAGGTGGTGAGCGCATTTAGCAAACGTCACACCTCACCTCTGCATTTGCGTTCAGCCAAACTCTCTCCCTTCCAAAATCAAGAAGTCGAAAAAAGATCAGAGGATGGGGATTCGGCCGTTTATTATTGTAAAAAAATCGGACTGATTTATTGACCCAGCTGCAAAAAGGGACTATTACACAGCAAAAGGCTGCTGTCCTTCGCTGACTCTCGCTGCATCGGTACAGCGAAGGCACTGATCCGACTGAGCTTTTCTCTCGGTTTCTTAGTTCAAATGTTTTTTGCATCCCGCGGTCAGATAAGGCCACAGAGGAAGTTCTCTGGGAAAGTCTGACACCCGGGGGGGCGTTGGCGGGTTTCTTCGAATGCACATGCAGCGCCCTCTAAATTTGGCCCATCAGAGGACCTCATCGATTTGGCCCGCCAAAGACCTTGTTCGTCTCCCACTCGGTGGAGTCTCAAATGACAGAGCGCTTGCATTTTACCCCCTGCGAGTGGCAGCCAACCTTAGACAGAGAGACAGAGTATTAATCAGTCCCCCCCTCCTCGGCCCCTCGGCCCCCCTGGACGCTCCCGTGGAATGGGCATCTGCGGCCAAACGCTGGAAATGAGCCTTGAAAGTGTAATTAATGAGTGCAACGGTGAGATAATTACAGAGAACAAAATTATTGATCAGGCCCGGCCAACTCCAGAGTCTTAAAAATGTCTGACTTGAAAAGTCTTACCTCATGCCGGTGTCAGGAAATACGGGCGAGTGAGGTAATGCAATACATTGGCGTGGGTGCTGTATTTGTGCTTTTTTTCTCATCCCCCCCCTCCCCCCTCTCTGAGATAGAAAAATAACGTCTCGATGTCAGAAAAGGCTCCTGTGCTCTGACCTGATTTCATTTGGAGTGGATATCTGTCTGCGGGCGGAATGATTTGCTGACTCTCGCCAAAAAGGAAGAATGCCAAAGGTTAAGGATTTATCTGTGGTTTAATTAAACGAGTCGAGAAAGCATGGAATCCACCTTGTTTGAGAAACTGGCTAAATGAACTTGTATCAGACAAAAGCGGGCCGAGTATTCAAAACATCCAGATGCATGGAAAGAATCTCGGGGTCCCTTTTTGCGTTATCTGGACGCAACTTGATTCTATTTGAATTCATACATGTACTCATGCACCGATGGTTTTTGCCTGTTTCCTTTTTTTTATTGTGTTCGTACTACTACGCATTCGTGGGTTTTATTCTCCTGGACTAGTGTTTAAGATGAACTGGACATACTTGTACCAAATTGTACCATACTTGGATCAAGTTCATCTTTTACATAACTCAACATGTGACCCTAACCCTAATAGGTCCCTAACCCTAATGTTAATTATGAGCCTTCATTTGTACTTCAATGACTTGATAAAGCTAATAAATTTGGTGTATTCATTTGTAGCAATCAACATGATTCCCGCTTCAGAGAGTTCACAAACTTAAAGTATTTTAAAGTGGGCTTACTATTTAACCCTGTAAGATCCCCATGAAGTACGTACATGAACATGTCAACGGGATAAATGGGTGGACGATGTATGGGAAACCCATGAGTGCATGTGCTCGCTGAGGATGTATCTGTCAAGCATGCAGAAGAATCGACTCGCACACTTCAAGTGCCGGCGGGGGCGTTTCGGTCTCGTGTCGTGTCGTGTCCATTCCAGAGAGTGGGCTGCAGTATGTCAGCAGTCTGCGATTGTGCAAACAGGCACCGTTTTACGGGAAGGCCCGGGAGACCCTATCGGAACATTTCCACGAATCAGTCGTCCAGTTTGCCAATGCAGATGTTCAGCGATTCAGAGGGTTCTGCGACGTATTACCAAGCCCCTTCGCAATGCGTCATGACTGCACACTGGAAGTGGGAAATGTAACTGTGAAAATATGGAAAAGAGGAAAGATGATGTATTGCTTGAAATGAGATTGTCTATCACGGTGATCCAGACCTGTTAAATTGTGTGTGTGCTTGTGAGGGAGACGGATAGAAAGTATATATGAATTTCCTCTGCTTTCCTTTCCTTACCCCCCCCCCCCCCCCCCCACACCTGTGCCGTGTAGCTAATGAGGCTGCCGAGAAGCCGATGGCCAGATGAAAGATGGACGGCCCGAGTGGCAGGTTTATTTTTGGTCTTCTGAAACAGCACCAGGCATGAAAAATGACGTGCCAGCTTGAATAATTAAGCGGCTTTCGGGGCTCACACTGATCCACCTGTCCGCGGATCAATACGCAACACTCGTAAAAGGGAGCGTGCCATGTGTTCCAAAGCGACCCGCAACCAACACACATATATTGTATATTTATTTTTATTTGGCCGCCTGGCAGTGTTTGAAATGCTTTACGGGTCAAAGTTAAAAAATTGAGCACGTTGAATGACCAGAAGAGGCCTGTTATGATTTCATCTCGCTGGAACCAGCAGAGGTTATGAATAACTTGCTCAAAACACGATATCGCCTTTTGATAATAATTCCACGATTGCCCTCCCGCCCCTGTTCACTCGTGGACTAACACCTAGTGAACACTCTCTGTGTTCTCAAGGCTCCGTTCTCTATTCTCTCTCTTAGGTACTGAACATCAAATGCTGCGCAGGGCCCTTGTGCGGGATTAGAGGGCTTGTTCCCTCCTAATAGGCCCTTGACCTTCGCCGCTTCCTGACAGGGCTCTGGCATTAGCCCCTCCGCGGCAGCATCTGCTGCCAGGGCTCCCGTGATGCAAATTTGATGTCACAGCATCAAACGGCGCCGTGATCAAAGGTCAGCCCTCCTTTGTGTAGGTGTTTGATATCAAAATTTCTATTTCATCTCCAGCTGTCGAGGCCTGTTAGAGCCGAAGAGTAAAGGGGTCGAGGGAGGGAAAGGAGCGCAGGAGAGGTAGTCAAAGCTAAAAAGAAAAAAAAGTAAAGTTGTGGGCTAGGCTTTTGAAAAAAAGGGCTACAAAGCCCCACTGGCACTTCTGTGCTTGAGCTGTGACACACATTCACACACATCCGCTTGCATTCTGTCCAGAGTTCAGACAAAAGTTTTACCGCATCTGGATGAAATGTTTATTCTGTCGGCCGTTTTGCACGGCGGAGATGATGGCGAGTTGCACACAATGCAACACAAAGCGACATAGCCACAGTCTTGTGCTGTATTTCTGCCGATCGCGTTTCTCCTTTTCGCGCCCCCCTTCCTCATAAGCCCTTGAAAGCTGTGGACGAGACGGAAGAGGGAAGTTGGAATCGATGCATCATTCCCATTAATTAGGGGCATGATTCGCCGAGTCGCCTCCGAAATGGAACCAATCTGAATGTGCGAATTAGAATTCCAGGGGAGAGCAGTCGGGCCGCCACATCTGTGACATTATGCATGGAATGACGTTCAAGAAAGAGGCCGGCGCTCCCATCAGTCCTGCTGTGGCACACACACCGAGTTGCGTTTTTCCTTGTGTGTGGACTTCGTATGTTTGCATGTGTGCCACGAAGGAAAAAAAACCTCTCTATGAAATGAAGAAAGGTCACGCGTCAGAGGCCGCCATGTCCCCGCCGCCATCCAAGCGACAGAGCGAACACACAGCCTCACGAGCCCCGCGCTTAATCACCCGCGCCGCCTCTCGTAGTCTCGCAGGCCCCGGGGAGTTAGGGAGTGGGATTACCATTCGACAACGTGGCAGCACGGCCGCATCCCATGCAAATGCGCCCCCGCCGAGTGCAGGCCCGGGGACTAGATCTCAGGCCGTCGGTGGAGAACTCCCATCCGGGGCAGAGCTGGCGGCGTCATGTGCGGAGGAACGTCAGTCAGGGTGGAGCGGCTGGGAGGAAGAGAGGTCGGGTTCGTGGGGTCCCCTCTGACCCCAGATCTTTCTGGGATAATCTCGTGTTGACCTGTTCTTTCTTCACTGTTATTCACTCGACTACTCACATTGTCAAAAACAGTGACATTCACACCTCTTTTTGCACACAGGTAGACACCAAACATATAGTTTGAGCACAGCTAAAGAATCCCCCAAAATACTCCACTCAGACATGTTATGGTGTATCTGCAGTTCTCCTTCCAGATGCCAGGTGGCAATGTTGCTCTTCCACAGAAAACCACTTAGCCACACTCGAATGGCCTGGGTATTTTTTTTAAATTTTTTTTATTATATATATATTTGACTCAGTAATTGCTCAATTTAGTTTCACACTTTGGGCAAATAAACTGTTATATGGAATCACAAATGAAGGAAACACTCGAAATTAGTGAGGTAGAAAAAAACGTATTACGAGCAAGCGGGACTATCAGGTTCGATAAAAAGGGACCCAGTGACTCTCGGCCGTTGCCAATAAGATACAAAATGTGTTTTCATTTGGTATTTGTGAAGCAAGAGAGACTTTAAAAAAATAAAAAAATCCTAGTCATTTTCTCTTCAGTGTTCGTTCAATTAATGGATGTTAATGTGTATTGTTAATAAAGTGTTTGGATTCATATTCTAAACTTTGTCATCTCAAAAAAAGCGCCCACATTTATTCAACAAACCCTGTTTAACCCCAATCCTGCTGTCATGTTAATTTGTGTCGTAGTGAATATTTATGATTGAATCCCCTCCACATACAATTCACTTCTCCCCAGATGATTGTGATGCAGCTCAGATTAGAGGCCGGGCATCTACCTGGGGAGTGATACAGATCTAGACATGGAAATCTGAGATTTTCTTTGTGTAATCCATAATGTTCCCGCTCAAGTGTGAATGAAAGAATGATGAAATCGGGAGGAAGCCTCCCTAAAAAGATTGCAGGCTGCAGAGATAGATTACCTGGGGGGGGGGGGGGATTATTCTCCCCTGATACAAATGCAGGCATGGGGGTTATCTCCCCTGCTCATGAATAGGCTTTGTTTATAGCGGAGAGCCTCCGCATGGCCACAAGGAGCTACATTAATTACCTGACAAACCTAGCCCTCAGCATGTCCATGGAAAGGCATGAAGAGCAACAAAAGGGAGGAGATCATTGGCTTTCTTTTATTTCTTTCTGTGTTTCCTTTCTCTGGCCTCACCACCTGTGGAGGGGACGGGGAGAGAGGGCGAGGGAGGGGAGGTGGCACAGAATTGAACTGAAGTCGGGGAGGTTCGGAGAGGCCTACGGAAACATAATCAGTTGGCAAAATTGCATTTAAAAAAAGACAAAAACAAAGAGGGGAGAGGGCGAGTGAGGCGAGAGACGAGCAAAGACAGAGAGAGGTAGATAGAGAGCTGGAATCTTCTGGGGTTGAGCATCTGATTATCACACACACACACACACACACACACACACCCACAGAAACTGCACTGCCACGTCTTCCAGGAGTCAAAGATGATTGGCATGTGTCCATTAAATGAAGCATAACGTCTCACCCTCGCTACTGTGACGGCAGTGTGACCGAATCCCTGTTTCCCTCCGCAACCAACACCCACCCCTGAGAAGGAAAAAAAATCCCCATAATAGGACAAACGAGGCGTGAGTTTAGTTTACTATGAGCCACAGCCGGTGGAGAGCGAGGCCGGGGCCAGAGGTATTACCTCTGACATTTCTAGTCTCATTTTGGCAGACGGTGTCTGGCTGCCCTCCACCCCACCACTCCTTGGTCTGTGCTCCGTCTCGACACCTCCAGGTCAGTAGCTTTGACTCGCTAACCACCCTCATTAGTATTCTAGAAAGCCCCGTGGCAGACATCCAGTTTCTTTCTCTGTGTGTGTGTGTGTGTGTGTGTGTGTGTGTGTGTGTGTGTGGAAAACAAAGACCGGTGGTGGAGCTGTACTGCAGGATTCTGCCTTCCTCCAAATTGCCGTGGTAAGACACAGCCGAGGATGGCAGGCGACGGCTGAGGAGAACGGGGGAATTGCCTCTGTGGTATACGAGGTGTCGTCTTCACGAGGAACTCCGGCAGAAAAGAACATAAAGAAGCTGTAGTTTTTAAATTGGAAGGCTGTGGACCAGGCGTGTGCCTCAGATTTGCTAAAACCTGTGATAGAAATACGACAAAGTGCCTCAAATTCTGCACTGCACTACAATTGAAATGACACTTTATTTATTTTTAGTTATTTCCATATTCTGTCCCCCTACGTTTCAGAGGCCTGTACATATTATTCTACTATATTCAGACTGTAAAAGAATATGATGACACATTTTTATACAGTGTGGGAATTTAAAGTGAAGCCCCAGTTTAACCAGCTACAACATTAAAGTCCGTCTTTTGAATGCGTCCGTAATAATGATTGAACAATACAGTATGATATGTATTAATATAAAACTAACACAATAATTTAAGTACATGACACTAATTTACTGGCAGTACTTGCAGTAATAGTACTTGAAATGTGTCTTTTGCACACGTTATTGATCATTTAAAAAACCCCAGAAACAACAAGAACCAATGAATAGATCCTGTGCAAACAAGTATTGCCTGTGTAGCCTAAGCCTGATTTGCCTTTGCTGCTCGTGGTGTCCAAAGATTTGCATCAGGTGATATGTTCCTGCAGGTTATTTTGAGTCGACCTCTCACACACACACTTTCTTTGTGCATTAGCCCAACCGCCAGGAAAATGACAGGCAAGACACCACACAAAGCTGTACAAATCTGGTCCAACACCTACACAGAAGAGTGTGACAGGTTTTCTGCCACATGGCCTCACAGACCCTGAAAAGGTCCTGCATTCACACGGTGGTGATGAGCTTTTAATAGACTGAAATCAGATCAACCGTATTCAAAAACAGATCACTGTTAAAACCGTGACATGGCATCATTTATTCATTAGCACATTGCCATTAAATTTCTTTTGATGGTGCAGTTTAATGATACAATTGCTCTAATGCTTTCCTTTCATATTGTTCAGCAAATGAGTAGAAATAAATGAATGCACAGATGTGGGGGAAAAAAAAAACTGTTCCCAGGAAATATACAGTCTACGGCCACAACTGTAATTCATCTATAGCATAAATCCTACACGTGATTCCTTTAATTTTGCCTCCAAAACACAAACATGTCGGGACCAACGTCACCAAGCTTCTTTCATCAAACAAATAGCGCTTGGTTAAATCGACTGCTTCGACAACTTTGCCCCCCGCAGTTTGAGCGGCGCTGCTCTGCCCTTGCCCACCAACTCAGTGATTTTTGGCCCGGCATTCACGAGATTAAAAAGAGATAGGCACTTGTGAATATTCCACTCCCTCTGCGATGAAGGTCTCCCATTTATCACCCAGTGAGACCAGTGAATAATACATGGGCTTGTCCAGTCCGCGCACAGTAAAGCAAGGGCACTCGCGGTTAGAAAAGTATCGCCCTCGTCTAACCAGTTAGGCCTCCCCGAGGCTGATTCAGACAGGTCTATTTGGAACGGTCTTGTCTGACCTCTCCCTATGTCTTCCCTTCGAGCCATGTGTGTAGCCGATCAATCACTTGATAACACATCTCCTTTCCATGCATCTGCACACACACACACACACACACACACACACACACACACACACACACTCTTGCTTCCTTTGGAAACTAAAGGACTGTGCTGTGTCTGTTCCCTGGCAAATGTGAACTCTGCGGCCCCCCGAAACATGAGCCGGCGTTGTCCGTTATGCATGTAAGCCAATATCAATAAGGCCCAACATCAGTCTGCTTCGGCATGCATGGTCTTCCTCGGCGGCACGGCACTGATCACACTAGGATGACTCTGATTGCCGTTGCACTCCTCAAGCGAGGAGATGGGATTCATGAATCTAAATGTTTCAGCAGGTGTTGGCAGGTAACATCGCGCCCAGCTGAGGTCTTTTTCCGCGTGAGCTGCGCTGACACAGAGGCACGTCGGAGGCCGCTTATCTGCTGATCTTAAAATGTGAACGGGGGGGGGAATTGCCCACCGCGAGGGATCTGGTTTCATACTGTATTGTGCGGAAAAACCTTCCCATTGACTGGTGCAGCAGCTATGGGTGAGATGATTAAGTGCCAAAGTTGCATTTTCTCCTCTGAGCGGGCAGCCCCGGGGCCATGAGAGGCTGCATGATTGCCTCTGTGTGCTACATTACATTGACATGATGGAGAATACTCTCCTGGGGCCTGAAATAATGTAACAGGAAAGTGGGAGGGGGGGGCTTTTTCTGCTGGGAATTCAGAATTCTCTGCCTGCAATCGGATTTGCTGATAGATCTCCCCATGCCACTGCCTTAGTATTGATGACTGGCAGAGTAGCAGCGCACGGGGGGGGGGGGGCGCACACCGAGGGAGTCCTCTAATCCGATTCTGCTATTAGAGCCTCGGACCTCCCCGCTGGGTATCTTGAGCCCCCCTGGCCGCTCTGGCTCACCAAAAAAACAGAGGACTCAACCCTGCTGTGGACGCACAGGTTTTGCGATGAAGACCCCAGGAGGACAATTTAGGGGGAGAAAAAGAGGCTAGTCAAATTTGGTCAAAATGTGTGGAGCGCATATTTTTTTCCTCTCCCTTAACTAATTAGCGGAAGGCTAAAAAAAGCCAAATTTTATAAAACGAAATCCATCAGCCGGACAAGTGGAACAAATGAGTCGACCTCACAGTGGGGGGGGGCAGCGCAGCCTTATTTGTTTGCTTTTACAACTTGAAGGGCGGGCGATGTGCGGTCACCGAGCAGCCGCCAACTGGAACTGTCCCCAAACTTACAGCCAATGTGAACCTCACTTCCCACTAGTCACTGTAGTTGTCTGGCCGTCAGATCAAAAAAGCGTTTTCAGAGCAGACGAAACAGTTCCTACACAGGAGGACATTTCCTTTCTGGGTTCAATCTCTGCTAAACCGTGGGGTTTGTCTTCCGTCTCATATGGTTGATATCACCACAGGAAAAGACCACCCGGTACGGTCACAGACAGAACGGATAATATTCAGGCTTCTTCCAACAGTCCATTAGTTTCGTCTTTCCTCAGATGAACTCAGTCTTGAGGAATGCTTGCCATTGTCTAGGCTGGAGTTTAAATTGTAAATATAATAATTTAACTCATACCTTTCAAACCCTAGGCACAAATAAAGTTTGAAGGAAACAAGAGGCGTTGTTAGGATCTTGAACGATCAGGAGCTTCGATTTTTGACCAACATTTCAGTAACGGACTCTCAGTTATTTGAACACAAAAATGTAAAAGAGATACAAAGTGAACCATTAATCCACTATTCCACACACCGAACAGCAACACAACGCATGTAACTTAACGACAGCCATTAGCAAACCTTTGTCGGCAGCTCGTATTGCTGCGATGGGACAATGTAGTGTTTAAGGTGCTTTTTGGGAGACTCAGACCATCTGCTTATCAGCTCCACAGGTGAAGTTCCTGAAAAGGAAAGTCAGAGTAACAGAGCGAGAAAGGGACTTCTTGAGCATTGAGAAGGACGTCCAGCTCTGCATCTACTGCAGCCTCCCATAGTGCTCCTGTGTGTCTCTCCCTGAGTGGCGGGTGGGGGGAGCCCGTGGCTCTTCACATCTGCAGGCATTCTTCCACAGGCCCCCCGGAGGCATATAATAACCCATTACCGCCATCTCAGACAAAAACACACATTTAAACTTCAATTACACCCCCTGCCTCCTCTTCCTCATGCATCCCATCTCGTCCCCTCTTTTTTCTTCCCTTCTGCTGTTCAGTTGTCACCAACCCGGGACTCCACCATTTAACCTCCCACTCTCTCTCATCCTCCCAAGAGATTACAAGAGACATGGTTCACAACTGAAGAGCGGCCTTATGAGAACACTTATTGCAAATGTATACCTCGTCTTCCATCATATGCAGAACACAAACAAATATATTTTCAACTGTAAAATGTGACTATTACAATACTTCACTTAGAACCTAATAATGGCATACATACATTCAGAAAGTCTTCAGGCAACTTCACTTTTTTCACTCTTATGCAGACCTATACTAAAACCATTTTCACCCCCGCCCCCCCATGAATCTACACTTGGTGCCTCATAATGACCAAGTGAAAACAGAATTTGAAATTTTCTTTGCAAATGTATTGAAAAGGAAAACCTGAAACGTCACATTAACATTACGTTTTTAGACATTTTACCATGACACTTGAAATGTGCCTCCTATATCCATAATAGCTAAATGGAAGAAGTTTGGAACAACCAGGACCTGACCACACAGCCAAACAGAGCAATTGTGTGAGAGGACCCTTGCTGAGAGAGGTGACCAAACCCAATGTGTGGATTGGAAGAAAAAAAATGTCTGGAAAGACATAGAACTTCACCGATCTGGGCTTTATTTCAGAATAGCCAGATGGAAACACTTAAAGGTCTCAGTCTGTGAGAGACACGATTCTCTCCCCTGATGAATCCCGAGATTGAACTGTTTGGCCTGCATCCTCACCTGGCCAATACGTTTCCAGTGGTGAGCACAGAGCATTGGCAGGATCATGCTTCAGTGGAACACAGACACGGGGTTGATGGAAAGCTGAACAGAGCAAAGTACAAAGACAGGCCTAATTGAAAACCTGGTCCTGAGGGTTCAGGACGTCAGGCTCTCATGAGGGTTCACCTTCCAGCAGGACAATGACCCTTAGCACACAGCCAAGACAACACAGGAGTGGCGTAGGGGGACTCTGGATGTCCTTGAGGGGCCCATGCAGCCAGAGCTATGATTTGAACCGAATCAGAAATCTCTGAAGAGATCTAAAAATTGTGGCTGTCCAGATGGTCCCATCCAACCTACAGGGCTTGAGAGGATCCGCAGAGAACATAACCTCCATCCAGGTGTTCATACCTAGACTAGACTGAAGGATGTAATCGCTGCCAAACATGCTTCAAGTACTAAGTAAAAGGTCTGAATACTAGTTGTTTCAAGGTGATAGTTTGGTTTTTCCTTTTTAATACATTTTCAAAAATAATTTGTTCACTTTGTAATAATGGGGTACTGATAGTAGATTGATGAGGGGAGAAAATAATTGAAAGGATTCCAGCATAAGGCTGCAACATCACAAAGTGTCAAATACTTCTGAACGCACTGTACATTGGAGGAAAACACCAAACAGTGGTTGTGTTTCTGGATCTGTGGGTAAGCGCCAATTGGTGATTCTGTATATCCCCATGTAGATGCCTCTTCTAATTTCATTGGTTGCGGTCTTTCTTTCGGTTTTTCGGGGCGGAAACAGTTTCATACTGTGAGCCTCATAATAAATCCCTCATTCATAGTGCTGTGACCAGAAAATTCTTTGCGAGACCGGAAGATAGTAAAAAGTGCAGATATCAGGTTATCAGTTTCGATGTATCACAAAAGGGACGTCTGTGGAGGGGTAAACAGAAACCAGAGCTATCATCAAATAAGAGCTGCCCCAGGAAGCCTTTTTTTCTCTCATTCAGCAGTAGCCAGGCCCAATTTCACAGGCCACACTGTGGCTGAATGGGAAGAAATTGGAAAAAAAATATGAAATCGATTGCTTAGATTGCAGTTGTACTTTTATTTTTCTCCCCTCCTGTCATTTTAGTGTTATGCAGTGTTAGAGTGCATCCCCAGCCTGCACAGCACTGTCAATGGCACTGCAGCAATGGCGCTACCCTTAAGTTTGTAACAATTTCCTACATGCACCAAATACAGCTAGAATAATATAGGAAGGAATAAAGCCACACTTGGGGGTTGTGCTTAAGACTGATTTTGTCAAATGTTTATTATATATTTATACACATTTTAAGACCATCACTAAGTAATAAAAATGTGATGTACAATACCTATAATGATCATTGTTAAGCTGTTACCAAAAACATATAGTGGACCCTATAAGTAATTGGACAGTGATACATTTTCTGTTGGCTGTGTGCTCCAGCATTCTGGACATGAAATTGAACTATATCTGAAGTGCTGACTTTCTGTTTGAAAGTGTTCTAGTTCATAGACCTTTTTCACGGCAGACACATTGACATGTCACACGAGGAAAAGCACTTTAACAATGGTTCTGTTCTATTCAAGTGTCACACAAAGACATTGCTGTGCCGGCGTGAAAATACCAGTACTCTCAAACTGAAGCAGCTAAATGGAATTCAGCAATCATTCATTTATGTTTTTTTTTTTCTTCTAACACTATGCTTTTCCTGACGTCAAAATGTCTGCTATGAAAAGGGCCCATGTTGGGTGAACAGGTGATCAATATATGGTATAGTGTTTGCAATATGGACATGCATTCTTTTTAAACATAGTCCACTATATTTTTGAACAGTACAGCAACAATGACAGGGCCAGCTTTCCAAAAATGTATCCAATCTGGATGTTAACAGTGTAAAATCAAAGCTTGTGTTGAGTCATCACTTTACCACCACTGTCACTGAGTGACTGATGTTTCATATTTATGCATTTTATTATTTTTAGACTTGAATGTGTTATATTTATAACCAATATAATTGTAATGAGAAGATGGAAATGTTTCCAAAAAAAATGTACATGGGAAAATAACATAATAATTCTGAAATTCAAAGTGGCAGTGGGAATCTTCTTTGTGTATTCTATGGAAACAACATGCAGTGCTCAACAATAACATCATCAGCCAGGATTATGGAATCATATCTACAAATCCATTAGTGAATAAGTTGTGAAATCAATGGGGATATCGAATCTATTGATAGCCTGTTAATACATGTGAATTACGTCACAATCACAAGGTTCAGTAAAGAGCAGTCTAGTCATGATGGTGTGAAGTTTCAGGTGCAGCCACATGTTGTGGGCGTCAAAAGACCCACACCAGCAAACTCCCAATTCCAGCCTGATGGACAGCTCAAACTGCAATCAATTATCAACTATCGCCGCAAATGAGCATAAAATATGCACTCAACATAATAACAGAGAATCTAAATGAAGCACTCAAGTTTTACTTAATTGGTAGATGAAAAATGCATGTTTCCACCGGCACCTATTAAATATTTGATCTTAAATGTTACCTTTTCAAAAAATGTGATCTTGTAACAGATCTTGTATTTGATTTTAAAGCCATTCCTGGCAATGATGCTACTGTGTATTAAACATACAGTCTATAACAATGATAATATGTCAGCAGTGTTCATGTTTCTGCCGTCGTCAGGCCACATTTGCCAGGTTAAAAATTGGGGGGTTCATGGATCATGGGACAGTTAAACACCAGCAATTAAAAGTCTACGATTAAGTGTTCCCCTCCCATAGAAATGTTAAGGTTCAACTGTGAACACACGTTTTGACAGTCGTGGAGTGTTTGTATTCCCATTTTAGCCTTTTATTTCTATTTGATTTGTTTATAATTTGAACAGGTCTCCCCATGGTGCAGCTTCACTTGCACAGAGTGCTTCCTCTCTGCTTTGGACAGCTCTGTATCCATCCATTCACCTGTTAAGACCGGCTTCCTGGACTTTTTTTGCCTAACTGTCCATCATTTGCCCACAAGACATCAACTTTTTTTTCCTTCCCCATTTCAGATGAAAGCACGACGATTGGCTGCGAGGTCCGTGCTCCGCCCGTGATTGGCTGCGAGATCCGTGCTCCCGCCTGTGATTGGCCGCTCGTTGTTTCCGGGGCTCCGCCGTGCGCTCACTGACGTTTCTGCTCGGTGTGCCCCGAGACAGACCGGAGAGAATGGCTGCCAGTGGAGGTTAGCGAAATCCCCGTTGTTTTTTGTGTGTTAACCGGACTTCAATGGCGCCTTTCGAACGTGTTATTTGTGCGTCGGCGTGTCGGGCGGAGTGTGGTGCCGCGGAGCGGCGGAGAGAGTCGTGACATGTTGCTTTCCTTGCTGAACGAGGTCAGCCTCTGCGCGACTCCTCAAAAGTGTTGCTTGTCGTTAGCCTTGCCTCCGCGGCTAGCATTAGCCGTCCAAGCTAACTTTCGGCCGGTTAGCTCGCAGTCCACAGCTGACTGTGTAAACACTTGTTTGTGACAAGAGACAAAGGCTGGACAAGTTGTCCTCCTGGTTCCTGTTATCGGTGCTCGTTCCACAGACGCCGCGCCGATCACTGTTAGGGTGTTTCCCCGAGTTGAACGTCAGGGGCTGGACACACTTGGCTGCTTTTATCGCCCTTTATATCTCGCAATGTTGTGTCCAAAGCTCAGCTTGCTAACATTAGCTCGGCTCCTAGCCGCCTGCTAAAAGTTGAGCTTGCACGTCAGCGAGCTAACTTGACCGCGTTAAGTTATCCCGCGATGGGCAACCGATGCGGCGAACCCCCTCACAAAGCCGGACCGTGTAACGACCTGTGTTGTTGACGGTTGGCCCACGGTCCCGCACAGCTACCCACACGATCACTGGGGGCACCGGGCAGTCGTTGCGTCGAGTTAGCCGGCTAGCTACCACCTGGCGAGAGAGTGGGTTCTCTGTTCACCCGTCGCGAGTCTTTGTCCTGTCAACGAGTTAGCCCTGCACAACACGAGGGGTTCTGTTGGAAAAGTTGTTTGTTGTTGTCGTCCCCGAGCCGCTGCTAATACATGGCTGCGTCGAAGCATTAAAGGGGGGGATAAAGTTGGGTTGCCATTTGTTTTAAGTTGCCATGACACGTGCGATGAGAACCCTGTTTACTTCGCGGACCCTCACTGTGGGGGAGTTCACAGGCCCGTGTGTGGTCCCGATGTCTCCAGTCGGTCCGGGACAACTTCGACTCAAGTCTCTAACGAGCAGATTAAAAACAAGTGAGAGGAGTTTTTCCGAAGTGGAAATGAGTCAATAATTATAACCATTACACTCATTCTGTAAGTGGAATCTGAAGTGAACGATGATTTTTTTTTTTTTTTTGCGGCATCAGTTTTGAGACCAGAGTGTTTACTAACCTTTGCAATATTTATTCACAGTAGCCTGTTTTAATAAACGTGTCGGTGTTATTTTTAACACAGTACTGCACTAAAGTTAGCATGTGAAGCAGTGTCCTTTTTGTCATCTGTCACGTCTCATAGGAGTTCCTTTAAAAAAAAGTGTGACGTGTTCAGACGTCGACGTGAGTCTGTTCTCTCTCTCATCATTAGATTGTTCAACAGTAAGTAAATGATCGGGGAACGTGTGTCGTGAATGCTAACAGGAACATTATCGCCCTTTTAAAAAATTAAAAAATCACAGTACTTTGTTTGGTATCTAGGGTGCCGCTTCTGGAATTCAGTTCTAGTACCAAACTAACTTTTTAAGGTTCTGAACTCTCTCTCTCTTTCTGTTATGTTGCTATGTAGCTGTTGCCGTCGCTGTCGCTGCAGTGCTCGCATAGTTCATACTGTATCCTCTCACCCAGACATGCTCTCGGATACAGAAATTTGACACCTTTTAATTTAACGTGAAGCAGCTAGTATTACCGACTTAATCGGTCAGTATTCTTAACGAGTGCTGAGTCGGGTTCCCAACCCTAGTGGTGCCTCAATCGATTTGTAAAGGTGATGTGCTGATCTAATATTTTTTTGTTCCCCTCTCTCTTTATGCTGTGTTGTTCAGAGGTAGGGAAGCTGTCACAAGTACAAAATGGGACGCCTCCAACGACCAACTACAACGGGGTAGATGCTGTCCACGCCTGCAACCTCCTTCAGCAGCTCAAAGCCTTGTACGATGAAGCACAGCTCACAGACATTGTTGTAGAAGTGGACCATGGCAAGACTTTCTCCTGTCACCGAAATGTCCTTGCAGCCATCAGTCCATATTTTAGGTATGAACTGTGGGATGTGTACAAAATGTTTGAATTTTTCTAATTCAGTAGCAGGAAATATGATAATCGAACATGGATACAGGTTAAATTTAAATGAAAGTAAGTTATGATATTTAGATCATACACCCTTCTCAAGTGGTAACACGAGAATTTCTTAATATAGATTAAGTATTTCTGTATTCTCTATCTTCACCACCAGGTCCATGTTCACCAGTGGCCTTACAGAGAGCAGCCAGCGGGAGGTCAGAATAGTTGGGGTGGAATCGGAATCCATGCACCTTGTCTTAGACTACGCCTACACATCCAGGGTTTTGCTCTCCGAGTCCAACGTCCAGGCCCTATTCACTGCAGCCAGCATTTTCCAGATTCCTGCACTGCAGGACCAGTGTGCCCAGTTCATGATCAGCCGGCTTGACCCACAGAACTGTATTGGGGTCTACATGTTTGCTGATGCCTACGGGCACCAGGAGCTGAGGGAACGCTCGCAGGACTACATCCGCAAGAAGGTCAGTTTCACATGAGCATAAGATTGTAATTTGTAATTTGTAATTCTGTTTTAATGATTATTCCCACTACTACGTTACTCTACATTTTTATTCATTCTATTTCAAAGACATGATTTTATAGTCTTATAACAGTGCTTTGTTTGTGACCTGTGTGTTTGGCTACTTTGGCTAGTTCCTTTGTGTGTCGTGGGAGCAAGAATTCCTCCAGATGACCAAGGAGCAGCTGGTCAGTATTTTGAACAATGATGACCTCAACGTGGAGAAGGAAGAGCACGTCTACGAGAGCATTGTACGCTGGCTGGAGCATGATCTACCCGGCCGCCAGGCCCACCTCGCTGAGGTTTTTTCCCAGTGCATCCGTCTGCCCTTGCTGGAAGAGGCCTTCCTCAGTCGGATACCTGCCCCCTTTGCTTGTGCCCTTTCCCTGTCTAAAGACCCTGCTGAGGCCAAAGCCCGCCTCACCGGCACCAATGGATGCCCACAGCGCCTGGGTATGACTGCTTCTGAGATGGTCATCTGCTTTGACGCCGCTCACAAACACTCAGGGAAGAAGCAGACGGTGCCTTGCCTGGACACAGCCACAGGACGGGTGTTCAAGCTCTGCAAACCACCCAATGATCTCCGGGAGGTCGGTATCTTGGTGTCCTCGGAGAACGACATCTACATCGCCGGCGGCTACCGACCGAGCAACAGTGAGGTGTCGATAGACCACCGAGCAGAGAGTGACTTCTGGCAGTATGAACATGCAGGCAACCGGTGGCTTCCACGCGCCCCTCTGCTGAGAGCGAGGATAGGCTGCAGGCTTGTGCACTGCTGTGGAAAGCTTTATGCACTGGGAGGCAGAGTTTATGAAGGTGATGGTCGGAACGCGTTGAAGTCGGTAGAGTACTACGATGCCAGGGACAACTGTTGGACAGCAGTCAGTCCCATGCCCGTTGCCATGGAGTTTCATAGTGCTGTGGAGTACAAAGACCGAATCTATGTCCTCCAGGGTGAGTTAATGCTGCTTAAGTGAAACTGTGATCCGAACAATGGACTGCAGATGACGGGGAATCATCTTTTTTTTAATCTTTAATTAAAAACTACCTGTAAATTACATAACAAAGTATGTATGTGTTAGTATGTTAAAATCATTTGATCACAGCTAAACATGTTTCTTTTTGTCTCCTGCAGGTGAATATTTCTTCTGCTTTGATCCCCGTAAGGACTACTGGAGTCATCTGGCCCCTATGAGTGTCCCTCGGAGTCAAGGCCTGGCTGCCTTGTACAAGAACTGCATCTACTACATTGCCGGCATCTGCAGGAACCACCAGCGCACCTTCACCGTGGAGGTCTACGACATTGAGAAGAACACTTGGAGCCGCAAGCGAGATCTCCCCTTTGACCAAGCCACAAGCCCGTACATCAAGGCCATGCTGCTACAAGGCAAGCTACACCTGTTTGTGCGAGCCACACAGGTCATGGTGGAGGAGCACGTGTTCCGCACCAGCCGAAAGAACTCCCTTTACCAGTACGACGACAAGGCAGACGCTTGGACCAAAGTCTATGAGACACCGGACCGCCTCTGGGATTTGGGTCGCCATTTTGAATGTGTGGTGGCCAAACTGTACCCACAATGTCTCCAGAAAGTGCTTTGAGGTCGCTCATTTTGCGAACCCAATCTATGAGGCAGACGGAGTAGTGTGGTCCTGCCTGCCTTGTGCCTGGTGTTACCCTGGGTTTGCACCACAAGGGTCATTTTTGGTTAAGTCTTAAGTCGTTCAAACTTTAGTTTAACATGATCAAAATGGGGGTGCTTTTAAAGATTGCAGTATTTTTTTTCTCCCAGACAGCACCAACTACCCAAACCGATGCTTGTTTAACAAAAAACGTACAATGAATCATAAGTGCAATTATCCTTTTTTTGCTTGTTGTTGAGCCATTTTGTTCTCTTTTTTTGTTTTAGATACATATATATAGGTAAGGATTTTTGCAGATGAAAAGCATGCGAATGAGGGTATAGACAGGATTAAAGTGCCCCCTTGCGATGTGTCAGCATAAAGTGAAAATCTATATATATAAATAACTATATAAACTATATATTCATACGGGTAAGATGAGTACCATAGCTCATTAGTAGGTTGTTGGCTCTGAGGTTTGTGTGTTGTTTTTTTTCTTTCTATTCTGTGCTCAAGTCTTAGTTTTAAATTGGAAGTGTGCTTGTGATTTACATTACCCTAGTGTTTTTGAAGCTTGAATAATATTTTTTATGGCCCTCTCTTCTTTCATGAACGTCAGTGTGTCAAACAATACACTTTGTGTGGCTTCCAAGCTATTTTTTTTTAAGTTTTGTTTGAGATTCCAGTTGCATGGGGGCTCATAACTCCCGCTCTTTGAGTTGGAATCCATTTTGTGTCACATGCAAAGACAACTTTAGTGAAATGCTAGAATACACATTCTCCACATTGGAGAAATACGGACGGGGGGGTCAAATTTGTGACAACACTAAGTGGAACGTTCAGACCAACTAACAGGCTTACCTCAGAAACTTCAGAGATATTTGATTAGGAGAAAAGGGACATTTCAGGCCAATTGTGTTGATGAAGCAACTGTGTGAAAAGCTCAGCATTGAGCTCCGGTGAGGTTGTTTTTTCGACATTGGATTATACATTGAAAAAAGGTTGAAAGAGCCTTCCTCTTAAATGCCAAAAAAGAAGAAGAAAGCATTTGAGGTCTTGTTAAAGTTGATCTGGACATTGGAAAGAATCTGTGGTAGCAATAACTCATGGAACTGTGATTAGGCTGTATTATGCTATATTACCTTAGTCAAAGTGCATTAATTGTGTCGTCTGTCTCTGCTAGTGAAAATCACATGGGTTCCAATAATGATTGTTTGGCTGTTGCATGGGTGCAGGCTTGAAGCGATGTGTCATTTGGTGCAGATTATTAGGGATGCCAATGTGCCTGTGGCTAAGAAAAAGTGGCATCGGAATTGAAGAACAGTTCACCTTCTGATGAGAAGCATCTGAAAAGTCTTAACTCTGCGTTGCACTGAATCACTCTCCACTTCATCGGTCCTTAACTGCAAACTTTACCAAGCACCCTCAAACAGACTATGAACACGAGGGTGGCCCCGGTTGTGTGCTCGTTCATCTGCCGGCCGTGAATCTGTCTTTACATGCCATCACACGGAGGACACTAACTGTTGGTGCTGCTTTTTTATGTTTGTATTTTTTCTTTTTCTTTTTTTGACAATCTTGTATAGAAGAAGTAATACCACCACTGAGTGGCGTTCCCTGTCAAAGTGTGACGTTTTTCAATGCCGTCAATTTCCTCATGCAGGTTCCTGTGTCATCTTTGCACTACACATTTCCCCTTGTATCTCATCTGAACAGAGTGCCCCTCTTGCAAAAGCAGGTTTTAGTAACCGTATAGCAATCAGCTGAAGAGATTTACATGGAAATGAATACTAGAAGAGTCGCATTCAGAAAGGACTTGAGGATATAACTTCTCCAAGAGAAGATCCACGGTTGACTGACTTTGAGCTGACTCTTAAATTGACCCAGCTTGGAACAATGCCCTCAAAACCGCCCTCATCACTGGCGAGAGAAGGTTTGAGCTTCATCCACATGTCTGCAGACGGCCATTTGAGAACCAGGAACGGAGAACTCTCAGGATTTCTACTGATACACAGTACTGTATTTAAATGTTTTTGTTGTGTAATATACTGTACTATAGGTTTGCTGTACTTGCACAGTTTTTTAAAACTTCAGTTTCTTTTATAACTTGAAAAAAAAATAGATGTGATTTTTCTTTTTTGTTGTCTCCAGTGGCTGTCCCCCCCCCCCCTCTTATGTATTTACCTATTTAGTTATGGTAGAGTAATCCTGCTCTGTTGAGAAAGAAATGATTATCCACACGAGTGATGCCTTTTTATTTTTTCTCCCTCTCCTCTGTAGTACAAAAGCATTTCTTTGTCACATCACCGAAACGTAGTCATTACAGATCAAATTTTTTTTTTGTCACGCCACTTCTCTGTTAAGTCGTGTCTCAAACACCAGTCATGTGATACAACAAGCTATGAAACTCCTGTGTTCACGAGTCGGTGGCCTCGGGCTGCCGTACACATAGCTTATCCTGGTCATCTACATGCGTCACCTATGGGTGCTATTCCATTGTGTTCGTCATGCATTTCCCTCCTCACTTTTGACCTCTGCTGGTTTTGTCCGTTTTGGGTTTTCGGGGTTGTTGTTGGTTGAGCTCAACTGTGAAATTCACATTGCACATAATTCCAAAATAAAACTATTAAAAAGTGTAACTTGTGCTTTTATTTGACAAATGTTAGTGTTTATTCTTATTAGAATGCACTGGTCTGTATATGTAGTGGGTGGAAAGCACAGTCATTTCACTTATAGTTGTGGTAGGACTATAATTCTCCCTGCTCCTCGAACGCATCCTTGTTTTGTTCTTTGGTGGAGTCTGAGTGATTTAACTGTTTTCTGTTTTGTCTTTGTACTTTTTTCAGGCGGTTCCAGATGAATAAATATCAAATCAAATCATAGCATGTTGCAACAGAGGCCGTGGGCAGCAGTGTGACCTGGAGGGTAAACCACATGTCGAGGAGACCGAGGTCCTTGAACTACACATCCCGATACTCGCCGAACCTCTGTCGAACCCCGATTGGACGTCGACGTGCCACGTGACCAGACGTGAAGCGAAGCAGCAGGCTGAAAGTTGACACGGAGACCAACCGGCGGCGAGACGCTCAATGAAAGGTAAGGCTCCGCTCGGACTTTGTTGAACACGTTTATGAAGTTTATCCGTCTTCAATGTGCTGCTAGTGAGAGGTTCAACACTGCATTCGCTTCATTTGTATCAACTTCCGTCGACCGCGTGCCAACTGTCTCCGTCACTTAAGGCGTTTCTTTGTCACTTCAGACACGTGAGGATGTTGTTTGACACGTTGGTTTTTTTGCCTGGTAGGGGAAATACTTGTTTCTCTTTTGGAGATTAACTTTCTTTTTACTCGTGGCTAGTGTAAAAAAAAAGAAATACAAAATAATATATATATATATATATATATATATATATATATATACCACAGATGTTTCCTGTCTGACTGAATAGACAACGACACGAGCCTCATTAACCAAACACACACACTGTCACATGCTGTCTCTGCAAGTAAAAAAAGAAAAGAGAAGTAGATCTCATCTCTTTCAAGACCACGTGTGACATTCAGCTCATATTTAAGAGCTTTTTTTTAATAATAAAAAAAAACATGTCATGTGCTAGCATGTGTATTAGAATTGTATGCCGATTAATTTGGGCGTCTTTTATTTTGAAATTCATGGTTTTTAGACATTGTACACTGTCTTTAATTAAAACTATTAATCTGCGGCAGCCTACATGGTTGATATGCACTTTGTCATATATTTTTTTTTGCTGAAGTTACAACATTAATATAATGTCATATGTTCACACACACACACACACTCTCTCTCTGAACAGGAACATGTCACCTGCATCGGCCAAAACGTTGGGCCACAAACCCCTGGACGGTGGTTGGGGCTGGATGGTGGTCATTGGGGCTCACATCTCCATCGGATTTGCCTACTCCACGCCAAAAGTCCTGTCAATTTTCTACAAGCCCATCCAAGAGGACTTAGGCGTCAGCTCCAGTGAAATAGCATGGATTTCCTCAATCATGCTGGCGGCCATGTATGCAGGCGGTGAGTTGATTCAGTCAGTGAATTTGGGATGACCTAATGGTTAACATTGGGTTTGACCATTTGGCAAAAAATAATCACTCTTGTCAGTAGAGTTACCCTTGAAGGAATTCTCATTGACACAAAAGTAACCTTGATATGTTAAAAAGCTGAAAATCTCATGTCTGAAAAACAGCTTTACTGCAATGGGAAGCTGGTTGTCCAGAGCTTTTACGGTATTGGCTTTCTTTTGGTATTGGTTAACACCAAAGGCGAAGCCATTAGGGATTAATCTACTCCCAGGAGGACTCGCCTCGAACCTAGTGGCCAATAACAGACTGGACGATAGAAAAAAACAACAACAGACAAGCCTCGTTTCCCAGCTCAGGCACCATCTGCCCTAGGGGTTCCGTTCCTACCATTCTAGGCAATGATGACGCCTCTGCTATGAAAATCCCCCTTAGACACCGTCCCACGCATCCAATGAGACACTGAACTATTAATCATGTCTCTGAGGTACGAATTGGGGGGAGCATTGGTTGCTCTTAAAAAGAGCCGAAAAGTTCGACTACAGGCTGACAGACCTGCTGACGGATTAACACAGTAGCATACGGCAAGATGCTCCGATTGCAGTCACACATATACTCCGCCTGCTGACTTGGCCACTGAGCCCCAATATTCAAAGCAGAGCCCAGCTGCGAGATATACTGGATGATGGGTGTGAGCCCCAGCCTTTTGCTACGAGGAGGCAAGGATCAGCCGTTTGTGTATCTAGGTCAAAATCCTCACTCCCCTCTCTCAGCAGATTCAGTGCCTTCTTCACACATTTTTGAAAGGTGCGTGGTACCGGGGAGTGGCCAAATAGGAGACGACAATACTTCTAAAATCCATTTTCCTACAGTAAAACGCAGATACTTCCTGTGGCTCGGCAGGGCTGACACACCCAAGCACACCTCCAAGAACTAACACTGATAATGGTCTGCTAAACAAAAATTATTTAAATCTTCTGTTTAAATTTGTACTTGGAACATACCACAAAGACTACAACCTAACATTCAGCTGACTGCAGGTTTTCACAACTGTGTGAGAGGGAATGACTCATAACTGGTATTCATTTTTACTCAAATTGGCTTCATGGCCAAAAATTGGAAAGTAAATTTACAGTTTTATAGCAAATTAAACTGGAAAAGGATTTCCCCCACCTCCCTACAAATGGAAAACATTTTTTATCATTCTTTTGTGTCTGTCTACTCTACAAATAAAGTGTGGTTGTGCAGTAGACTAATTTGGATCAGATAGAAAATTGAGAAATTGTCTTCACATGACTGACTGTACGCAGCTTGAAATAGCTTTAGGCTGCCTAATAAGGAGAAAGTTGTTGTCATGTACTACACGCCTGACTTTAATTTAACTATGCACACTGACACGGTTTGGCCTATATCGTTTAGATTGGCTTTTCCGCCTTACTCTTTCAAACAGAATAAATAACTTCACCATTGGTAATGTAATGTGTGCAGCTACACTTGTTGGGAAAAGTAATAGCAACGTCAGACCAGGCAACAGTTGTTACCACCCATGCACTTTGGTCGCGGGGGTTTTTGACCTTTTTTGAGATTTGACTTCTCTTAGCCAAGGAATGCATGCTAGTAGCCCCTGTCATAGGTTGAAAGTATGAATACGTTTGATTTAGTAGTTCTTTTTTTTTAAAGAGTTAAAGCTATTTACCTATTTTTTAAGGACAAAAGTGCCTGCCCACATTCCCAGGGAATGACTGTAAAATGGACAGTGTATTTCTGATATTTATCTGGCTTATTTTATTGTTGACCCCAAGCAACTTCACTGTTATCAGGCTCTGATTGTGTCATCTCTGTTATCTATGATTAGTGGTTGATAGATATCAAATGTGTGTGTAAACCGGTAGTTGGCCTGTAGACAACTCTAAACCTCTCGGCCACTGGGCCCTGATGGCCTCTCATTACTCCTGGGGCTAACCTAAAGCAGTATTTAGACTAGTGACAGTATTGAAAACCCTTTGGTCTTCCTTTAAATACAACATACAGTTTTTCATTGATTCAAAATGTGCAACATTTACTACTCTCATCAGATTCAAATCTTGCATTGGATGGGTGAGTGTATGTGTTGCAAAACATTTGCAACTGGGCTTGTGTTGAACAAGATACGCATGCCACAACACTGCTCTTATACCACGCATAGCAGTCAGAGAAATCTGAAATTATGTATGAATAATATGCTCATTCCACACTATACTGTAGTGTTTTGGGTACTTTTGAAAACCCCCTTAGATGACACAAATGTGCCAAAATAAAAGTCTTGTGTTGGCCTTACACGCATTCATCATTAGCCGCTTTCAAGGTCACAGAACAAGAGGGTGTGCGACTCACCTGAGTCGACTCAGAGAGGCCTAACTGGTGAAATATTCCCCTCCACTGTGGCTCAGGCACAGGGCTTTATCATATTGTCCTTGGCAACGCTTCAGCAATGTCACCCAGTGGAGTAGAAAGACAGGGGGTATATATCAGAGGAAGGTTCAGCACACTGGGGTCTGACGCCAAGTCCCCGTGGGAGAGGCATGACAGCCTTTTTCGAAAACCTCTGACTCAAGGAGTCCAAATGATAAAGTTATAATGGAAGTGGAAATGGTGATAGTGTGGGAGATGCCCTATTGTGACACAGCTACAGTGAGAGAGATGATCCATCTTTGACCCCTGCAGGCGCCTGGTTAACTGTATAACCGCGGGACGGATATTTTTGTTTGATGTACAGTTGTTACAGTGGTGCATCAAATAAAGTTGTTAACGGCAGTTCTTAACAGATCGACAATAATCTAGATGGCTCAATTAAAAAATGTAAGAAATCTCTTTATTGCGACTTCATTTACTTTTTTTGCTTCGACATTATTATTTTTTTTATTCTTTCCATCCCCTATATTGTTTTTTTTTATTACAGTATTTTGTTTGTGTAAGAACAACACAAGCATGTTACTGTGCACTCGAGCATGGTGTAATACTGTAAATAGATATTAGGCATGTGGAGTATAACACTGATTTTATACAACAGTTTCCAGATTTATAGGGGAAAGTAAACTTTAGCAAAAATATACATAAGATAATGTTGGCCCATGTGGGTCCTGCTTTTGTTCGACAAGCTGCTGCCTTCTGGCTTCACGTTGCTAGGAGAGCTGAATATCGGACAATAATATTTCTTTTTTGAGCACTGGGTCAGAAATGGGTGAGTAGAGTCCAGCATCCAAAAGTATGTACAACAATTTCACTTGTGGAAAGACAAAAACAAACACGGACACACAGCTTGTCTGTCCAGTCTCACTGTGTCAGGGTCTCTGGCTGCAGCAGCATAAGTTCACAATACATTCATTTTAGTTCCATTCAACTCTTGATGATTCAGCTACATCAGATAAATACCAACGTTCTTAGAGTTCTTCTTCCAAATTTATTGTCCTGTACATTGAACAGGTGTAAATGAAGTTGAGTATGGAATTGTGTTAATTGACCATTATAGGCTAAAATGTAAACAGATTTTCTAATTATAAAACTATCAAGGATTTATTTTCCTTGGCAAAGGAAAAAACAGCCAAAACATTATACGTGTCTAAGTTTTATGTGCGAAACAAGAATACAAAAAAACTGCACCATTTAGAAGGATGCATGGTAAAACAGTTTAATATAAACACACATAATGATCACAACTACGCAGGAACTGTCAGTAGCAGATGCTTCAACAAAGCACAGACATTAATTGTACATACATACAAAGTAGCGCAGTCACTGCAGAAACAGAACTTCTGCTCACCAATTCATCTGTGCTGTTTGTGCTGACGAGACATCCACCTGATCCCTGCAGACAGCTGGCTGGCTAGTGTTAAATCCCTGGCACGGACAGACGAAAAAAGAAGAATCCATAGTCTACTGACTTTTATGGCTTCATATCTCATAGACAGAGATAATATCTCTCCAACAAACACAAACAGAGCTCAGGTCAAAGTGCATAGTCTTTTTTTGTCTCTTGTCGTGGTGATCAGCGCGCTATACTGAGTCACAACAGTCCTGTAAACCGCAGCAGGTCCACCAAGACTGAATGATTTACGGCAATATTAACTAGAGGTGGCTGTAACCCGTATTCGTTTTTAACATAAAATAACTATTTTTTGTTATAATTTAATATCTACATTTTATACATCAGGCAGCCCTAACCGAACCACTTACATCAAAAAACCACGCATACACATGACATTTGGTGCAGATGTAAAGATCCATCTCCAGATTTGAAGAATAGATATCTTTTTTTTTCATCTCGCCATACTGGTGAACATGGTTTGTCAGATATTTTTTTCTGAAGTTTGTAGAGATAAAAAATGGAGCTAAAAATGAATATTAACCTAGTTTTAGACTATTACTGTCTAGACTAGACTGAGGAATTACACAAATTCAGTGCTAATATTACTTTAGTCCGATGGATGTTTAAATACTGAAGAGATACAGTTAAGATACAGTCAGCCATCTCAACATTATAATATATTATGCATGTGTGTGTGTTTGTGTGTAATGGTGTGTTTCTTGTAGAGTTCTTCCCCGAAATGCTAAAAAGAAAACCTGATAGAAGTTGTAGGGTATTGACTTGGTTTGAACATTTTCAAACTAGCCATAAATAACAACAGCAAGTAACTAAATAGTATCTTATGTTGGAAAATGCTGGAAAACTTTGTCATTAATGCTTATATTTCCATTCAGAAATACACAGATAAACCTTTAATTATGAAATAAAATATACAGAATGTGGTAACATACATATAGGCAACCTTCACGCGCTATTGTAACAATCATAAATAAACACATGAATTATCTTTTGAAGCTAAACAGAACATACCGATTCCTTCCTATGATAAAAGTGGTTTTATCGGGCGCTGAAAAACTGATGGTCAGTCCTGGTAATCATCCTCCTGAACACAGTAGGTGTTGATTGGGCTGTATTCAACGATCAAAATCGACAGTGACCCTTCATACCACTGCACTGAAAAACCACAGCATGTTAAGCTGTTAATAATCTTGGCAGCCTGTGTATTAGTTTGATTGAAACTCTACCCATTTTTCTAAGTTTGACTTAAGTGATTATATATTCAAAGGGTTGGTCTTCATAATGACTTTGTCCATTATGGCGTGCCGCAGAAAGGCTGGTGGTTGAGTTTCACTCTTTCAGGCAAGGTTATGAATGAAGGGAAGAGTGACGGAATATAGAAGGCTGTTTAATTGCTGATTGATCACAGAATGTAACATTTTACATCATCAAGGGAGAGTATAATGAATCGCCAAGTTGCTTAGCTGTAAACGCAAACGTGTGCAGGCGTGCAATCACCTGATGTCCTTTGCCCTTGGTTTAGACCGACAGTACGCAGAGAACTTTTTCTCTGGATCCTTGATCACTAGCAGCAGGTAAGTTAATTGTTAATCTGTCATATGGAGATGTAACGTATCATAACTCTGACCAAACTGTCTGCTCTTCTTTGCAGGACCTGTGAGCAGCATGTTGGTCAGTCGCTTCGGAAGCCGGCCAATAGTGATACTGGGCGGACTGATGTGTGGGGTCTCTATGGTAACGGCTTCTTTCGGGAACTCCATCGTTCACATCTACTTTTTCATTGGCATCATTGGAGGTACAGTGCTTGAATATTGTTGGCCTTTGTTTTTTACGATATCATGTGAAACCAGTTTGATAGATTCTACTTCTCGTCGGCCTTGTGAAGCCATAGAAAGTTAGTTGATCTAGAGATCACTGCTCAAAACTAAGACAAAGTACCTATAGGTTTGCAAAAAAGCAGATGAGCCAGCTAATTTCACGATCTGGATCACAGACTTGCTTACCTCCTCATCTCTAGTCAAGCCCCCGTGGGGTTGTGAGGTTGGCAGGTTTGACTCTTTTCAGATTCTGTCAGAATCTCTGGCTGCTGTGGTGTTCATCAGGGGCCCAGGGCATCTGCCCGAGCTCCTGGGGTGCGGTCGGACCACCGAGGGGAACAGAATCAGGACAGTAATTAAGACAGAACCATCGTCCCTGATCCCAAAGAGTATGGTCTTAAGTGGCCCTCTGTGCTCTCCCGTAGGCCACCTTTGTGGTCGTCACATGGGGCCTCCCTGCCACCCTGTGAGGCTCATTACCCTGCCAAGGACTGCTGTGAAGGATTAATAGGCCCAGCAAGGGGCTAGGCCATGTGTGGTGCCTGGGAGCATACGTGAGCCCTGCTCTGCTCCCCCGTGCCCTGGCACACTGACACAAAGGCATCGGGAAGTTTTACCTAGAAGACATGCTCACACATGCACATATACATACACAAATGCACACACATTCAAAAGCGATAACCAATTAGTTGAAAAACTTAACAGAATCAGCGAGTGGCTGCTAGTAAGCAATATTCCTTGTGTCCTTTAGGAGGGGACCTCACTTTGAAGTAGGCACAAGTAATCAAGGTCAGGCTTATTGTCATTTTACAAGGTTGCAGAAAAGCAGTTGTGGACACATGCGAGGCGTAGAGGGTCAGCATGTGGATGTTCATTCTCTGAAAGGTTCATATTTTAAGATATGTGGGGCAGCAGAGGACGTTCAAGTAATGGATTGCTCAAGAAATCTGTTTTATAGAGCAGAACGAGTTGTAATAATGTCAGTAGCCATCAAATTGGTAAAAAAAAACAAAAAACTTGTAAGCTTTGGCAAAGCACTTGCATAGGGGATGTTTGAGTTAAGTGTTTAATGTATTATTATTGCCTTACCAAAAAGCCTTGAGATTCAAATCCCAAGGTGCAGCCCCTCTGATTTGGTCGTGTTTTCCAACACATGGAGGTGGAATAGGGGCTGAGCAGTTCAGAGATGTAACCCAGTGCCAGTCAATGCAGTGCTTTAGAAACAAATGAATAATCTTAAAATCAATTCTGTTCTTCTGTAATTCTGTACTGTAACCGGTGAAGCGAGGAAATATGTGGTCTCTCTTCTCCTCGGGACCAGCGAGGAGTAACGCTTTTGCATTTTGAAGCAGCTGCAGGTGAAACGAGGCTGACTCGCCGTTTTCCTACATGGGGAGAATTGCAATAGACAAGACGAAAGGAAATCAAAGCATGAACTATGGTTGGAAACAAATGATTTTAATCTTGCAAGTGAAATCGCATGGAAGGAGCTAAGTTAATAACTTACTTGAATTGATTATCAAATTTTAAATCTTAGAGATTATGTTCTTGTTACTACCACAAATTCATAAAAGTATTAAAAAAATGTTGCTTGATAGAATAGACAGCAAAAAAAAGAGGACAGCAAAAAAAATTAAAAGATAATCTTTTTTTTCAATATCCCGCCAAACCTTCCTAATTAAGAATTGATCTAACAGAAGCGACTGAAAGATACCGCTTTGTGATGCTCAATTATTGGATGTCCAAAAATTTCCTTTGCTCCTCCAGTAATCTGAAATGTTTTCTTGCCTGTCAGAAACCTGATAAGATGTCCAATATACACCGTAACTCGTCCTGTGCTCAGTCACTTTTTATGTGACACCGAATAGTGATTCAGAGGCACACATTATTTGTGATCGAAGAAATTGCTGTTTTACTCAGAGTCGGAGTAATGCAAGATAAGGTCAGCCTCACAACCACCTGTTGGTCTCATCTTAAATTGATTTATGGGTAAAAACTCAAGAGGGTGGACGTGTTGCCCAGGCTGTCAAATTTATTTATACTTAAAAGGAGAGGGGTTACTTCTGAATTAATTCCAGCTTTCTTTGATGAGATTTTAGCTGGCGAAACTGAAATGAGATGAAACCTTGATGAGCACCAGGCAGAATCAGTCTCGATTTAATTTAGCAAGTTCCCTTTGGAGTGAGTGCAAGTTCAAGAAGAGTTTCTTTCTGAATATTTTTCTTAAGTGACTGTGTATTATTAAATTTTTCTACACAGGTTGCGGACTCTCCTTAAATCTGAATGCGTCCCTCACCATCATCAGCAAGTATTTCCTGGCGAAACGTCCTTTGGCCAACGGACTGGCGATGGCTGGCAGCCCAGTGTTTCTCTGTCTAGTGGCCCCTCTGAACCAATATTTACTGGACAAGTTCGGCTGGAGAGGGAGTCTGCTCATCCTCGGGGGTCTGATGCTCAACTGTTGCGTCGCTGGGGCCCTGATGAGACCTGTTATTGTACCTCGTAAGCAAACCTCTTGTGCATCCGAGAAGATGGTGGAAGAACAACCAGATAAGAACAACACTAAGCTAAAAGCAAGCTGTATGAAGGACGCCAAGATCTTCATCAATTTGTCGCTATTCAAGGATAGAGGCTTCGTCTTTTACCTCATCGGAAACGTGTTGTTCATCTTCGGCGCCTACGCGCCCATCGTGTTCCTGCCAGCCTATGCTATCAGCCAAGGTGTCGACGAGTACTCGGCAGCCTATCTGCTCTCCATCATGGGTTTTGTGGACATGTTCATTCGTCCAGGCACCGGCCTGGTGGCCAACAGCAAGTGGATAAGGCCCAGAATCCAGTACTTCTTCAGTTTTGCTATGGTTTTCAACGGTACGTGCCACTTGCTGTGCCCACTGATGAAGAGCCACGGCCTCCTGATCGGCTACACGGTATTTTTCGGCATCGGCTTCGGCATGGTGTTCGCCCTGATATTCGAATGCCTGATGGACCTGATGGGAAGTCAATGCTTCCCCAGTGCCGTCGGTCTGGTCACCATCATCGAGTGCTTCCCCATGCTACTGGGACCACCCACTGCAGGTAACGCGACACACACCATATAAACTATCCATTTTTCAGAATCTAAAGACAGAATCTGACTTTCTTAAAAAGACAAAAAACACCCAATATTTAGGTACCTACCTTCTTGAATATGATAAAACAAATGGTCAAATTGTGGGCCCTGTTTTGCCTCTCTCTGATTTTGCACAGGTACAGGTATTTGCTCTCAAATCAATAGACTGTTGATAGATGTGTTATGTTGCTCCTTTCTGCAACAGTGGGCCAAAGGTAAATATTATTCCTTCACTGTTTCATAATGCTTAAACAAAACCCTGGAGGATTTCACAAACTTGTACAACAAACACTAAAGCTACTGTTTTTTGCTCAATAATCTCTAATCTATAGTCAACAATTCTAAGTAATAAAAGAAGCACACACTCAATCCTCAATCAGTTTCCACGGGTGCTTCAGCATTCACATCTCGATGAGATCACTGGGTACGACAGACCTCCTTGGTTCAATAGATCATATGAACAAAGTAGACATTTATAAAATAAGTTATTCGCTTAATAGATGTAAGTGGGGATTTGTGGGGTGTTTTTTTATCGCTGAGAATAAATCGACAAGCTTTTTTTTTTTTGCTGAAGAGCTCAACAAATTGGAGAAAAGGCTGTTTTATTTTCATCTGATGACTTCCAACCATTGCACTCCTCTGTCTCCGAGAGGGCTGCAGACAGAAGTGCAGGGCAGCTCTCGTCATGGTCAAAATAACTGTGTAATCCCAAGGATATTGTTTACCTTCTCTGCTTCCTGGGCCATTTTCAAGACTGGTGCACTTTTTCAAAATCCCACTATAAAACATTCTTCTGTTGAATGAATGGAAAGAGAGGCATTGTATATAATGACAGTAATGGTCTCTGAGTGAGGAGCCTTTGACAGTTTATCATCAATAGAACAAAAGCACTTTGAATTGAGGCAGGCAGAAAAACAAGTTCTCTCAGCATGGGAATGTGTTAATGCTCACTGCTGATGCAGCTAGTCGGTTGTGAAATAATCTGTAAAGAAATTCACATGGACACATGTTGTGTAACAAAGAAAGTAGAATTACAGTCACATCTTGAGTTAAATTGCATTCCTGATGAATAATGAATAATAGAAAATCAAATAAGTCAAATCTGAAGTTTGGAAGAAGAAATATTCTAAGCTAACACAAGATGAACTATATAATTTGTTCTTAGAGGGTTAGAGTTAGGGGTTAATTCCGAGAGACCTGTCCGAGACAAATACACAGAGGACGTCTTGTACCTGCACGTGACTTAATCAGCTGTGCATATCGTCCCGGTGACAAACTTTTCTGTGCCTCCAACCAAGGTTTTAATGAGGTGAAAATTTATAGGCCCCCAGTTTGTCTGGTGCGACTCTGTTCCGAGGCGCTCATTTAATAGGGTAAATAAGTGCCTCCCTGCACGTCTAGCGTTCTCCTCCAGAGGGCACAATCGTTATGTTTCCCCCAACTCCACTGCTTGTTACTGCTCCCTCAAAAACCTGCGGGTCAATCCAATTAGGAGAAAGTGAGGTAAGTGGATGTAATTAGCCTTTTGCTTTTGGGTGTTTAATGACGCTCAGTTCAAACTCTCGTCATTAAAGGCCTGTACCTGGGCCATAATTAAGCTGTGAATACATTAAAGCGAGGTGACTGTGCCAAATGGACCTTATTACCGCCCAGCCAATCAAGAATCGTCTTAATGAGGATGAAGTCACCGGCGGTACACGCATCGGACGAGTGCCATCAATCAGATGAGGCAGCCAACATTGAGACGGTTGAAACTGAAATGCAGAGTGACCCCTGCAAGTGTGGCACTCGAAGTGCAGGAATACAAGGCAAACAGCTTATCATAATTTGTCGTAAAGATGATAATGGGTATACTTAAGCATAACAAACGAGGAAACTGCCTTTTAAGATTGATAGGTTGTGATAAGATACCATGGCATATAATGGATTAAAGGTGCCTCCCCAATAGTAAAGTAACAGCAAGGTCAACAGTCAGAACTAAAGGTTTCATATAGGTTGGAGGTATAAGTAAACCTGATCAGCTGCCTCCTTCTTTTATTACATGAAAACCTATGAGAAGTGATCGCAGACCGCATAAGCGCTGGCTACTTCAATATACTATAATGTTTCAATCCTAATAATATAATAAGTTGCAATTTGCTCTGCAATGTGAGACAGTGTGATGACAGAGAAACATGCCTACATGCTCTTCTACATGAATGTGTCTGTGTGCACTCAGCTGAGAGGTCGTGCACCACAAAGAACATAGAGCAGAGTCGCCTTGTGTTTGACAAATATAAGAAGAAAAGAAAGACAAAAGAGATCGAGAGTAACATTAATCCCCCTCCTGTCGAACTTGGAACGAAGCTGCAGAGGGGACATATGAGCCTGTGAAGGGGGCCGACTGGACTCGCTCTCCTCCATAGTGAGACATGACATGAAACGAATGCTATGAAACTCTCCTCCAATTACTGATTTTGTTGAAATATTGTTTGATAGCAACGATGACTATAAAGACGATAAAGAGAACATATTGTCGCTCAAAACGATTCAGATATCGAGAAAACTCTGCCAACGATTCAATAACGCCCGGAAAAGTTATGAATTGGGATTGTAATATGCGGACACGGTTAGACAGGCAGATCATCATAGACTGAGAGAGATGGTAACACTCGGCCAATCGGTCCATGTCTGGAGGTGAGTGAGGGGGGATGGCGGCAGGATGCAGTTAAGTGTCTGAAAACCTGGCAGCTTACATCTGATCTAAACCACATTTGTCACTTGTCTGCGGACTCGGCCTTGGTATTTATGGCTCTGAGAATGGGCCTCTTTTCTGATTCGCTTTGGTAGCAGCCGTCCAAATTGCCTTTCCCAGAGATACAGTGAGAGCCAGGAAGGGTGTAATGGCCCTCTGTCATTTCCGATATGGCTCTTCTCAGTCGGGACTGAGTTCACTCTCGCCCTCTCCTTCAAACATAAGCCAAATCTTACACAGCATATTCAAACTTGTTGAAGTGGTGGAATGAAGGAACTCTTCAGTGATGTATTGTGTTTTGCTTTTCTTCGTGTACCGGTGGTTTGAAATATCATAATGTCTTCGTAACCCTTCCGCCCCTTCTCCACATAGGGTTACTGGTGGACCTCTGCGGTGACTACAAGTATCTTTTCTTCATGTGTGGCTCTGTGATCGTGGCTGGCGGACTCTTTCTCTTCGTGGCGAACATCTACCACTACCACATGCTGGAAAAAGAGAAGACCGAAAAGGACAGGGCGCAGAACCAAAAATCCACGGAGAACCAGGACCAGGTGAGCGAATCGGAGGTAGAGATGTAACCCACTCCTGAGGCGGTGATGGAACGAACTGAAACTAGAGATGAGAATGAACCCCGCAAAATCCAGGAGAAACACCAAATGAAACGGATTCCTCACTTTAGCAGGGATGTTGGGGGTCATGGGTGAAGTGCTGCTGGAGCGCGCAGTGCCACTTTTTTTCCCCTTCAAGTGAGGAAATACAGTACGCATAGTAAACTTGTTGAAAATCATATGTCATGAAAGAGGGAAAAAAAGAAAAGAAAAACAAATTTGCAGCAGTAGCTGCCAGAAGCCTTTAAGTGGCACAGTGAATTACATTTTTTGTTTAGCTAGCTAACCTTAACTAGTAAAGATGAAAAGGCAGCAAATCATCCTTTCATTCATCATTCACTCTTCTAGCTGTCTGACCTCTGCCTGCCCTGCAACTTTTCCTTTTTGACAGACTAGTTCGTGCCCTAAGTACCTTTTCTCGAGTGCAGCCAGAAAAGGTGCCACTATGTCCAACCAGTCCAATCCGCAAGCTCATATTTATTCATTGGAGTCGCACGAGTCTGGTCCTGCTCCCATTCAGACCGATTTCCATCTGTCCTCCAACTGGATGAGCCAACCACAACCTTTTATCTGAAATGGTAAATGGACTTTACAGGACAAGTCACATTCACCAGTGCTGCTTTTCACCACACTTTTTCTGTCACATACACATTTGTGCACTGCCGGGAGAATGTCCAGAAGTAAGTGTCTTGCCCAAGGACACATCGGCATGCTGACTAGGGGAGTCGACCTGTGGTGGGTTTGATACAATGACTGACGGAGGGGGCGCCCGATGAGAACGCTGCCGAAGACTTTCCTCTAACAAAGAAGAAGGCTACCGCTGATGTGGACTGGTATGTTAAATTCTCTATGGAGATTATATGAAACATTATATTTTCCTCTAAAAGGACAAATGACTGCTGTACGCTGTTTACATTTTTCGGTTTTGTGTGCACTACATCACGTTTTCCCTGACGCCCCCCCTGGAAAATGACTTGAGGTGTTACAAACGTTCAAACAGGGACATTTTAGGCAGCTCTCCACAGTTTTGTGACTCATTTGTTTTTATTTAAAATGAATTCACTCACCATTATAAACTATATCAGGCTCAAGTTATCCGGGAAGCTCCCATCAGTTCCGGAGGGAAGTTAATACTTTTACCATGAACCGTGGAAAAAAAGAACATTTATGAAAGAATGACTTGAAATGTATTTCATTTCTCTAAAAGATTTTAGTGAAACTACCCTGAATTTTGTTCTTTCTTTTTGTAGACAACCATCTTTTAGCTGTAAGTAAGAAAATTGACATACAATTTTGAGTAACATGGAGGAGGTGGGTTTTGATCTATACAGTAGCCAGCCACCGGGGATCACCATCAAGATGTTTTGGCGTTGCTTTTGAGGAGCTATCATGTCGTCCGTCTTTATATAGAAATATTTGCTAGTAGCAGTGCTTAGTTAACATTAACTACCTACTAGTACATTGCTAAAGTCAAAGTTTAGTTAGTCAAATTGCGAGTTGATCAGCGTTTTGCCTTGTTAAAAGAGAAAATCTTGGCCCCGCTTCCAGTGAATGGTGAGAGATGAGATCATTTGGCAGTTGAAACAGTTGAATGTGAGATATGTTTTGTTGTTGCCTCTTTTTAATTTACCTCCAAATGTGACTGAGATATTTCCACGTTACAAAACATTTTTTTAGCCGGCAGTTTTATCACACAGGTGACAAACTACCAGTTACTTACCTTTTTACATTTTAACACTGCCGCAACGTTTTTGTGCCTTATATGTGCGGTCGAATCTTAATCCCTGAGAGTAAATGAAATGCCGGATTTGTTAACTTCTATCTGTCACACGGTCATGAGTGCAAACGTCTGTTTTTTCTCCTTCTGTAATTCCTCATTTTGTTTCATATTCATCTAATCTGTGTATAAAATATTAAAAGGGCCCATGCTGTGCTTTTCATCACATTTCCTTCAGCTGTTTTGCATATAAAAGGTATGCTCATGAACAGCCTGAAATGCCTAATTTGGATTCCTAACTCTTTTTTTCTTCTAGTAAAGCGTCTACATCACCATAACGTTCCCGCTTAGCCATTACACAGTTATAATGTTACAAATTAAATATAAGCACTACAGAATAGGAACTTGTGTGTGGTAATGTACTGCTCAAATTGTGCTTGGTCCGTCAGCTGGCTCACGCTGACTTTCATTATTCAGGCTAAAATTGACAGGCAGAACAAACGCCAGTGTTACCTAGGAAACAGTACTCCGCTTTTTCAGTGGCAGGCCAAGAGCTGCAATCTGTTTTGCACTTGGAGTTTACTTTATGAAATCTGCAATACTTTATTTACATGAAATACTGTAGCTGCCAATAAAGACATGGACAAGTATTTACAAATGACTTGATTCTTTTCCTCCTCTACTTATTCACTGAACATCATTAATCTTTTTCTCTTGTTTTCAATATTCATAAAATGTGAACTTTTATTCCAAAACGCATTATAAACTTTAGTGCTTCCCACAGTAACACAATTATTATGATTTTACAAAATCACAATCATTTTGCATTGACATTTAGGAGTGACATTTGTTATTTGAGCGTGAATGGATTTGAGGCCGTGTGCATGAGCACATATGAATGAGCGTGTCTGTTGAAGTGCGAGCAAGTGACAAAATAATGTGTTTTTACAAATAATTATGTGATGAGTGTTATGAATTCTATATTTGAGGATTTGATTCAGACTTCAGTTGATTAAATTGATAGATGACAAGTGTCATTGTTGTAGCTGTATTTTAAACTTCTGACATCTTTTATACACTTTGATAACATTGCGTCATTGATACTATATTGTTTCCCTTAAAAAATCCACATGCACTTTATTCTGTCTTTTTTTAATATAATAATAATATACATGATATCTTTGTGTCATATTGCAGAAATAGGTCTTGCATAGAGTCGGACCTATTTGGGGTGATGGTGTAGTGATGATTTTGTGTATGCAAATGAGGAGAATGAATAAATAGTCCGTTCTCGTTTCCTTCCTCCCCTCCTGCAGCGCCAGGACACATGAAATCAAGCATTTCATCAACCCGTCAGCCAGCGAGGTAAACCACACGCCTACATGAGAAATTCCGTCAAATCAAAAATCTACCAACTTTCTCGGTGTTGCTGGCGGTGTCCACTTTTTTCACGACAATTAGAAGACTGGGGAGCAAGTTTGAAAATGTCAGCAGCTTAAGGGCGTGAGCACCTAATGAAGCAAGGCCCACATGTTCCAGGCCGGTGCCCTGAGCTGCATGCAGCCTCACACACATCAGCAAATCAGTGGGCCAATAAATTAGAAATGCACGGGCAAACACACACATAACACGCTTTTTTTTCTTTTTTCTGGTGCCATCTACTGTCCTTTAGCTCAGAATTACGCAAGGTCTTTGGACATGACAAGGTGGAACGTTACCCCAGAGACGAGGCGATGGGTGCTGCGGTTGGGAATAAGTTTATCGTTATTATGTTTCTCCCCACCTCCTGCTCCCCTCTGGCCCTGATGACCCTCCTCTGCGTTCTGCCCTCCCCATAATTTGTGTTCCCGCAGACCCCCCGCGACCGTTGTCCTCCGTGCTCAATGCTAAAAAAAAGAAAAGACACTGGTTTCTCCTGAGGGTCTCGGAGGTGGTCGGGTGACTTGGCAAACGGCAGTTGAAAAATAGTGTACAAAAAAGAAGAGAATTATGAATAACATGCCTCTGGGTGGTTTCACATTTGGTGTTTTGTGTCCTATTCTCATTGTTACAGTAATGTTATGTGATTACGTCGAGTCATATACGTTTCTTCTCTCGAAGGGTTAACATGAGCCTCCTCCGTCGAGGCGTTCTCCTTGCCTTTGGCGTTCCAAGCTCGGGCAGTTTGCGTTCTCGGTGCCTTGCTGAAGACGCCGCAGTAGGAATCGTGGTTGCTCAGTTCAGAGGTGGTTTGCTGACATTGCTGCAAAAAGGCAATTTAATTGCAAAGCAGCTTGGAGCACACCGACAGGCATCCGTGTCTGTCAATTAAAAAAAAAGGGAGTAGATAAACAAGAGGAGTGGCTCTGATGGAGTGTGTGCTTTTCACTCAAATCTAAGTGAGGACTAGAATTAGAATATATCACCATGTACCAACTCTTAATTGACAGCTCTCCGTTAACTGTCAGCTCTTGTGCATGATTGTAATCGGGTATCGCTCCTCGTGAAAACATCCTGCTCGTGCAAAATCTTTTTTGTCTTCATCGGCCGCTACTTATACGTAAACAGAGACTGGCGACTGGATGTTGATTATCAGCCCTTCTCCTGACCTTTGGATTTGTGTGAATCTGATCTCGGCTGTTTACAGTAGAGGCGGGGGGGGCTGACCTGATGAATCTGGAGTGGTCTTACACAAGCGAAGAGTCTTGAGACAAGCGGGGAGGAAGGAATGTGCTCCCAGAGGGCTCAAAGAGCACTGGCATCTATCAGCAGAAGAAATTGAATGGGATGTTTCGGAGCAGCAGAGATTAGATAGGCCCGGGGTGTTGAGCAAGCACAGGCTACCAATGTAAAGCTGCTGTCGCCGGAGTGGGATCAAACTTACAGAACACAGTGAGGGAAGGACAAGTGTGTACGCACGCACACGCGCGCGCCGAGAATCCCTAGGTGGCCCCAAGATTCGACGAAGAGATGCGTTGCGTTGTTGTTTGCTCAGGGAGAACGCCGAGGCATAGCGCTAGATTACACCAGAGGTGTGCTATTTCCACTTTAGCGATGTCTTCATTAGAACTTGTGAGATTTCAGGTTATCATGTGATCCCCAGCATTAACATTTGAGCAAAGGTTCATCAAAGAGGGCTTTACACGGTAAATGTCACGACGTGTTCCCACCACAGCAAGGCGATATTAGTTCCTCCCACAGAATAATACATTTAATTTTGCAGGACGGACGTCATAACTCTTGCTCGAATAGAAAGACCACTGTGAAGAATCCGAATCTTAAAATCACCTCACAAAGAATCATGGTCACATATTCATTCATTCATTCGTTCACTTATTTGCCCACATGCCCTCTGGAGATATGAGCATCAGACAAAAACACTGGATTGTTCACTTGTCCTGCTCTGAAAATGAGCAGCCGAACGGTGTAAGGCTACACCACGACATTGATTGCCTGATTTCCTTTTGAGCATATGAAGTGATCCACATGAATCAATATGCAAAAACCAATGGCTGAAAATGAAACCTTTGAAATGTGAGGCTGCCTGAGCTCCAAACTCCCTCGTCCGCGCTCACCCTGCATGGAGGATAATGATCATAATAATTTGTGGCTATAGGTGAAATTTGTGAAAACTGGCCTATAGTTTTATTTCATACCCTATAATTCCACCTACCTTCCCTCTTTACTCCCACTGTCGGTCACAGTAAGAAAAACAAAACAGTGACTTATTTGTCTCAGTGCTCATGCTGGGTCCACGCGAGGCCACGAAGAGTGTTTGCATGAGGAAAGAGAAGAGAGACACAAAGGGAGCGAAAGCCACAAAATGCGGAGGAATTGGTGCAAAGTAAAGAACAACAGTGCGAGGAAAAGGTTAGAGAAAGTAAGAGAGAGGGGGCCATGCACCACTTGGGGGAGTTATAGTGAACCCCCTTTCCATCCATCATCCCAGTCTCCAGTCCGTCCGCCGAGCAGGGGAGGTAATGAAAGTAATTTAACGTACATCTATAATTAATATGCTCTCTTTGGGTGGTGCGGTTGGGCCGAGCGGGTGATGGAGTGTGTTTATTATGTGTGTGTGAGGGAGCTGGCATGACGGGGCACCGGGGCCACTGACATGGTAATTCACCAGCCATCACTCCTGCAGCGCCGAGGTCAGACCGTTGCAGCTATGTGGGCCACCGCCGGCCCCGGCGCTCCCAGGGGTACGGATGGAAAGTGGGTTTTTTGTTCTTTTTCAACCCCTCTCGTTTTCTTCCCTCCTCTCTGAGTCTGCTGAAGAAAGGGGAGAAAGGAGGCGCAGCACGTCGCAGCGCCCCGGGCCAATGTTCTTCCTCTGTGTGTCCTGCTCTCTCTCTCTCTCTCTCTCTCTCTCTCTCTCTCTCTCTCTCTCCCTCTCTCCCCCCGTCTTTCTTTCTTTCGCCTTCCAGTCCTTGCCCCCCCCCCCCCCTCTCTCAAATCGCTCTGTGATTGGTCATTAAACTCCCTTCTCTCCCTGTCTGGCTGGATCCACCACTTCCTCCAAGAAAACTTGTGCAAATGCACTTCTTTTATTTCATTTTATTAAAAAGGCAGACTGCCTTTCACAAACACAGTTCAAACCCGACTGCCCTCAGTGCTGTCTCCCATTGAAACTGTCTGCTCTTTGAATACCATCCGTTTGAAGAGAATGCCCTCTGCATTTCTTTTACTCGAGCACTCTCACACTCGGATCTGAAACACACAGGCACATTAGGCCGATGTAGAGATACACTTGCAATTGCATACACAAACACACACAAACACACACATGCATTCACACTTACCTTGTACATTGTTGTGTCATTGAGCGAATTTCTCTTTCAACCCTTTTCTCTTGCAGGCCACACACGTATGCAATGCCTTGCTCTGGCTACTGGTCATTATCCAGTTAAGGTCTAATTCAGGTTAGATGCATCTTTTATACCCGTACAACTGAGTATTCTTGTTGTTTTTTATGCCTTGCATAAGCTAAAGGATTGGTTCACAATTGACCAAAAAACGAATTGCCCAGGATTTTGTCTTTTTAGAGATGATGCCACTATTGCTCCGGATAATCCCAAGAATCGGACTGATTCCAGGCAGGGAAGGTCAAGTGTCGCAGCAGCAAAACTACAAGAACAGATGCAATGACGAGTAACGTAAAAAAACTAAACTAAGGGGTCCTGAAAACAATGTGCACCAACATAAACTGGAATTATAAAGTGCGCTAAAACAAAATTCGGAAGAAAGTAAGTTAGAAACAGAAAAAATGTAATAACAATTTTAACACACAGCTGGTGTTTCATTGCCGTGAGCAACACAGTCACGTACCTCCATTGTATTAAGGTGCTGGCAGAAAATGGTGATATTTAATATATTTCTTTTTGTTACGAGGTGTTACCTCTGTGGACAGTCAGTTTATTTCTCTGTGCCACAGACCTCTGTTCCCCAAAAACTATTGAAAACACACAAGGAAATGATTGTGACATGATCCTTCTTTATTTTGAACATGTGGCTTCTAGTTTTTTTTGGGGGGAGTTGATCCCACATACTGCATCCTTCTATACCGCAGGATTAGTAGGAAAGTCAATTATAGAATAACACAAGCTTCATTCTATAAAACTGAGGCAAATTAATGTCAGATAAATACTAAAAGTAGGCGTACATTTCTGTAATGATTTGAGTAAACTGACCCTTTAGCAAAAACAGTCTATCTCCTTCTTTGACAGCACAAGTGTAATTTACTGTACATCTTAACAAAGGTAACTCCAGTGATAATCTCTGCCCACCGTCACCAGACAATTAAAGTGACGAGAGGAGATGCGCCTTATCAGCTCACTTATACTAACCAGGAAAGTGGAAATGTAGCTTTAGTCCCCCTGTTCACCGTCCTTCCCCCTGCCTCTCCGTGCTGCATGTCTTAAAGGTTTTTTCAACAGATGTGGAGAGGGTCACCGGGTGTGTGGACTTTGCCAGCCCGGTGCCCACATGTCTGATTTTAATGGGCAGCATATGGAGGCGGTGACTGATGAGTCGGACCCGGCCGGTGACAGGTGCTGAGTCGTCTGTCGCGCTGACCCCCCGCGCCACGACGGACCGAATCAGAGGACACCTTCATTCAGCAGGTCTGGCCCTAACAGGTGTACACACACACACACACACACACACACACACTTTCTGAATGAAACATTGTGAAAACAGTCAAGCTCTGTATTTCAGATGCAAAATGTTGTTTTGTTTTGTCTGGTTGAAATTCGTCCAAAGGCTCTGTTATGTTCTGTGGAGCCCTTGTTGCCTTTGGTTAAGAAATACATAAGGCCTCAGAGTTCGGCCTCAGATGTAGCATGTAGTAAAACCACCATTACACGCAACACAGACAGACAAATACGCTCCGTCCTCAAGGGCAGGTTTGGAGCCTAAGGGGCAATGTCTTTTTGGAAATAAGACACATGGGGAGGAAATGCAAAGTCGACATGGTTTCGCTTCAAAAACGACGGGACAGGAACAGTCATTCTTGATCTTCGTTTCTCTTTTTCGCTTTACATAATTTTTCTTTTTTAATTTTTTTTCCTGTAATACCATTTCGGGCTCTTTGAAAAATAAAATAACTCTTAGAGCTTAGAGTATTTTTCACAAATACTGCCCTTGAGGTAAATACATTCTCACTTATAAAGTATGCAGCCAAAGAACATACAGTCTTAGATATTGAATTTAGCATTTAATGTTTTTCTGCATTTATAAAAACGGTGAAAAGAACTGAAACAGCCTCCTATCTGAATATTCTATCGCTTAAACTGAGCAAAATGTTGTAAAATTGTCGGACTAAATGTTTTCATAGAGCTGTGAGAGCAGGTCTGTCAGTGTTCCGTGCAAGGAGATTACTGTGTGGTCCAATGTCATTTGGGTTTTCTGAGGTAATGACCTTGCAACTTCCCACCCTCTCCCCTCTTCATCCCCACCTTCCTATGACTCAGAGGTGAGGGACGCAGTTTGGATGCGGCGTCCAGTAGATGTTGCTGGATTCTATGGCAACTGGCGCCTGCAATAAGGTCGCATAGGGGGTGTTTAATTAGTGGGCCAAAGCCGTCCCTGCGGAGGAGCTTTTTATTACCTCAATATGTCATAGAGTGCATCAGCTAGAAGCCACACACGCATATACAGTAAGTATATGCACAGAGGCATGCATGTACACACACACACACACACACACACCAGTGTTGGACAGCGACATGATGGTGGGACAGAAGGCAAAATAAAGTGAATGCGTTTAGTGTGATGTAAAAATAAATAGGAGAATGGAATGACAGGATGGAACAGAGATGGAGAGAAGGCTCAGTGTAAAAGGTTCAAGGTTTCTTTGTGTGTACCTGAGGATAAATTTGCTTCGCACACGCAAGATTCGGACGACATCAACACTAAATGAAAATCAAAACAAGCAGGAGAAGGTCGTGAACAAAGTCGCATGCATGGGTGAATTGTTTAGTAGGGTAAAGACTGCAGGTACAAGAGAAAGAGTGCAAAGGCTGGAGAGGCTGAGTGAGGGTCAGCAAAATATCAGCTAAGTAAGGATCAGGGCCCCAGAACTGGCAAAGAGCAGGGGGAGGACAAAAAGAAAAAGGGGGCCCACTGTGGCGAGGGCCCCTCCCCCCCCCCCGCTCTGCGTCGTCACCCAGCAGAGCGTTCACGCCTCTCGTCTGTCGCTTGCTGAGGTTGTTTTTTTTTTTTAAGGTGCTTAGCCAGCTGATTGCTGGGTCACTTTGGCCAAATGAGTGGCATCTGTTCAGTCCTGACTGCGTGTGCGCCCCCGAGCCAGCTGGATGTATCACTTTGCTGCGGGCGTGGGGTGCCAGGGCCATTAACACATGCCAGCCCTGCGAACGGCGACGCAGGTCCGTCGTGCGTGCCAGTACATCATTAGTCGAGGAGGACTGCGAGGCAGGGATACGCACGTGTGTGTGTGTGTGTGTGTGTGTGTGTGTGTGTGTGTGTGACGGGCACTGACAAGGAGGGGGTGTTCGCCAGCAGAGGTCAGTGTTGCTCCATTGATGAAGTTAGAGGCCAGTTCCTCCTCCCTGTCCGTCCATCCATCCTTCATTTTCTGTCTGTGTTTATTTTGTTTTCTCGCTCTCACTCTTTCCAGTCATCTAACTCTCTGAATCATGCTTCAGGAGCACTGGGAACATTTGGGTGTAAACCACAGTGAGGCACAAACCAGACACACACACACACACACACATCTCCTCTTCCCTCTCCTCCATCTCCAACATCCAGCATCAGGAATAGTTGCTCTCGCTGAGCAGTCGCGCGCTGTAATTGCATTTGACTCCACTTAATCTAATGGCTCTGCGAACAATGCAACATAAAAGGCCGCGCTTCGAATGAGGAAAGCCAAATGAGCGAAATTAAGAGAGTTGTGTGTAAGAGATGCTTACAGGATATTGGCGCTAAATGAAGACACACATGAGAGCGAGAGAGAGGAGATTAAAACTCCACCGTCAAACGGATCCCTCACATCTTATATTGATTGGCGAATGTGTTGTTGTCAACGTTTAGATTTGATTACCGCTGACACGCGGGGGCCGAGGCGGAAACACAGGGCTGGTAATGGCCGCGGTGCCTCGCGCATATCAAATGTAGCAGGAATCCTACCGGAGTAATTAATATCGCACTGTGGTTATGAATTTCCTGGCATAAACGGCCAATCGGATTTGCATGGCTTGCACGGCGGTAATTAAGATGAAGCATCAGGGAAAATGTTCCATGAATGTTTCAGCTAATCCCCCCCCCCCACCCCACCCACCCAAGTGTTTCTTTCCGGCCCTCTCCGAGGACGCCTCCTTTTTAGTCACAGTTTTCTTCAACATTTGCAGGGGAAACGAAGTGTTGACATTTTGCCTTTTCATCGCCATGCACCTCGGACGAAACACACCGGGGGTGATTTCACAGCTGTGCTGGTTAATGGCAGGGAGCGACACCGACCGTGCAGAGTTATTTCTAGAAGTCATAGCTCGGGTGGGGGGGGAGGCCTCCTCTTCCTTCTTATAGCGGGTTCTCACAAAATGCTTTTCACAGCTCCTGATTTTCACACGTTGCGCGCCCCCCCACCCACCTCTTCAGATGGCTCGGTGTATGTGCGTCCCTCCGGTGGGGATTTCGTCCGTCCCATTTGACACTGGATTGTATTTCCCGTGTGCTATTGGCCCAGACCTCTGGGGCTTCGATGGTGGTTTCTTAGAAAGAAAAAAAAAAAATCCTCCCATCAAAAAGCTGTCAGCGTAGTTTCGGATCAGTCAGCTGCTATCAGGCGGGGGCAGATATTGACCTTGTGGTGTAGGTAAGCTACACCACACGCAGCTATTCTCAGCCCGTCCCGTTTAAGATGTGGCGATCATCGGCCCGCGTTGACGATTGATGTTGTTGCAAATCCCGTGTCGGGAGGCCGAACGCGGTGGCGACGGAAACATGATTATGATGAGCCCTTTGACTCCAGCGTGCAGAAGCCAGAGATTAACGGACAAGTGTTGTTCTTGGCTATCTTGTGTTTCTCAACCAGCAGAAAATTCCTTCAATCCAAGACAGTGGTCCTATTAGACAGTCACAGCAACCTTTGACATTGACCTTTAAACCCAAAGCTACCTGCATGGATATGCACCAGGAGAGGTCAGGGACTCTACATGTCTGTTCATGGTTTTTGCAATTTGGATGAGCAGACCCTTTAAAAGCTGAATATCTGTGAACTATTTTTTGCAAATCCGCAAATGAATAAATACTCTCCTGCGCTGGGCACCTCGGAAGAGATCAAGTGTCCCCGGTGTCCTGAAACCATAATTGGCCCCATCATTTTGAGCTTAATCCCTCTCAAAAGCCATATTTAAAAATCACACGTGAAATATTATATTCGGGCGTGTGTGAAAGAGAAATGGTATGCATCTCCCATGGTGGGTGGGTGGGTGGGTGGGTGTGTGTGTGTGTGTGTGTGTGTGTGTGTGTGTGTGTGTGTGTGTGTGTGTGTGTGTGTGTGTGTGTGTGTGTGTGTGTGTGTGTGTGTGTGTGTGTGTGTGTGTGTGTGTGTGTGTGTGTGTGTGTGTGTGTGTGTGTGTGTGTGTGTGTGTGTGTGTGTGAGTGTGCCCGGCGGTGGGGCGATGTGTCTTTGTCCTTCCTTCTCTCCCCCTGCAGATGAGATGACTGATTCCGGGGTATGGGGGCTCTTCCCTCACTCTGTGTCATTTCCAGGCCAGTGGGCCCCCAGGGACCCTCCACTACGTTCCCTACCCAGCAGCCCCCGGAGCCCCCCGGGCCTACGACACACATAACACATTGGCTCTGTCACCGCCGCAGCTTATTTTAGAGTGGCCGCCTTGGCTGCTGGGAGAACTTTAACTTTATGTAATTCATATTAATACATTTTGTGGAAGTTGTATGGGAGCGGGGCCGGGGGGGGGGGGGGTCGCTCTGAGGATTTCAGCACACATGCCAGTGCCAGAAGGCGAGCAGGACAGTGACAGTGAGTCGACAGGTGAGCAGGAGGAGGAAGAGCAGGAGACGAGATGGTGGAGGTCAGGATAAAAATGATAACCTGCAGATGGGGGATTGTTGTGGTCGGCGATTTTACGGGTGAAACATTGAATCTAAAGTGGCGGTGAACAATGAAAAGCCAGGTGACTGATTACAGGAGCGATACAATACATTTGTTGTAGCATCTTAAACCAAAAGGCATTTACGGTGGAAAATCTTTTTCATTGTTTTGCGGCGAACAGGAGAGAAATGCTCAGATTTGCTCGTGTCATTTAAAATGTAAATAAATGCCCAGTGGTTATTTCTACTGAGGCAGGCTCATCTATGGTCCGGGTCCCCCACACCTGTATGCGTCCGCATGTTCCTATTTATCGGTCGACAGCGTCGCATTCAGTCGGCGACGGGAAATCGAGCTGACAGCAGTGTTTCTATTTGTTCAATTGAGCCCCTGCTGCTGGCGTCTAATGGGTCTTTCCACTGAGCTCATCTCCTCTATTTCATCTAACATCTGCCCCCCCCCCCCCCCCCCCGTCACTAACTAAGATGGAGAGAGCGTCAGGGCAGGAGAACTCATCCCTCCGCTGAGGGTCAATCATCACGCCAGTAATAATGAGGCTTCAAAAACAAAGGTAAACACCAAAAGAAAAAAACAGCACAAGAATAAATTAAAAAAAAACTCTTTCCATACAAATGCTATTTGGTGTAGTTACTCAGCACTGGTCCTGTCCAGTAGAAGGGCGAGACGGAGCATGACGACGCGCGATGGAGACTGAACGGCAGCGAGACAGATGAGAGTCCAGAGACGTGCGCTGATGTAATGACGTCAGGTGAAAGACCCTGCACGTTGAGCACCTGCATCCCGGGACGCCACCGGGAGCCATCGACCGCCGAGGAGGTGCTAATGCAAATCGATGCAACGCGCTGATGAGAGCGTTCGGAGGAAGCGGAGCCCATCAGCTTCCTCTCTCACCTCACCTGACGCGGTGAGACGGGGGAAGTGGAACGTGAGAGCGGAGGACGAAGGGGGCGGGTTGCTCTGACCTCACCCGTGACTGCTCCCTCCGGGTAATGTACGTATGACGAACGCGTGTGCTCAGCGCGTTGTGTGTCCAAAGCATTATAATGCATCATGAGCAAGGGGGGCTCGGAAACGTGTGTGATCATTGTTCTGTGTTTTTTTGAATCAGTTTATTTCTACGTGATATACAGGCTTGTTGACTGATAGTTAGCGCGCCCCGTTATAGTTGCCATTGTTTGGGTATTAGCTTTCATTTAAGGGATTAAGCGGTGTTTGTGTTTTAATCCCTTCATACATTTTGTCTTCCCTGTCCTGTCAGTTGCACTCATCCAAAAGCCCTTCAAAAAAAAAAAAAAAAAAGAAGAAGGAAAAAGCTCGTACCTTTTCAACTTTTAAAAACATATCTTTAATTTTCCTAAAAGAGCACTGTAGTGGTTTTTAATTTCTTTAACTCGAAAGGAAATAAATTCTAAATATATTTTGTGATATTTTCAGTTGTGGATTAATATACTTTCATACTAGTTAGAAAAGACAACCCCCGGCAGGACAGAACATCTGAAAAAACTTTTCTTCCTACAGTGTGTCTGCAAATTGCAGATACATAAATTTCAAAGTCAGATACATTACCAGCTGAACACCATCACTTGCACAAGTAGAAGGTGGGTCCGCATCATTACTGTAATGTAATTCAGATTCGCAACAAGCTGTTTATCCATAACAAGGAAACAGTGGAGTTAAGAAAAGCATGGTTGTATTTTAGCATGAGTCTCTATCCTTCACTGCTTGTTCAAGAGAAACAATCTAAAGCTCATGTCGATCTGAAAATCCCTCATATGACATCATCAGTGACATCATGATGAGGTCACAAAGAAGTCAGAAAACGACCTCATGCATAGGACAAAAAAAGAAGAAGCACCCTATAGAATAAATCTACACGTCCTGAAGCTTATGTGGATCAAAAATATGATTTCTGATCATGCGGTTAGAGTGACATCATCAGGACGTTGCCATGAAGTCAGAAAATGACATCACGCAGTGTCGCGATACGTTGACTTTTGCAAATAATACGATTAGAGACACGATCTAAAGTTTGCTCAGATTACTGTAGCAGTGACCATGTTCATTAGGAAGAAGGAATCATAATGCCCTGTACACTGCTGTGGCTCTTTAGTGTGTTTTGGGGCAACGATGGAGCTCTGTGACACAAATGAATATATTGTATAATTAAAGCTTCATTTAAATATATAACAAAAAAGCATATTTTCCATCTTGTTTTCAGGTATAATACTCATTCACTCATTGTATCGCTCCAGTGACTGATGCACACACACGCACGCGCACACTCCTCCAGTGTGCGGCTCTTAATGACAGGCGGCCTTTGGCGGGTAACGGGAGCGACGGCAGGCCCAGTGAGGAGGCACCGGGGGTCTGTGTGCACCCAGAGGGGTCACTGCCACGACCACTCTCTCTGACAGCCACAGATGAATACTGATCACGGTCTCACACACTGGAGGCTCACGGGAGGGAAGGGAACGGAGCCGCAAAATCAAATTAAACAGCCTGTGTCGGCTTCATAATGCCGTTTGGAATCAGTCGCATTCGAATGAGAGCTGTGTTTGGATTTGTTTGTTAATGTGATGGTGTGTGTGTGTGTGTGTGTGTGTGTGTGTGTGTGTGTGTGTGTGTGTGTGTGTGTGTGTGTGTGTGTGTGTGTGTGTGTGTGTGTGTGTGTGTGTGTGTGTGTGTGTGTGTGTGTGTGTGTGTGTGTGTGTGTGTGTGTG